>NC_091479.1:8956834-9246834 GCF_036971445.1 Narcine bancroftii | reverse complement strand
TCCCTAGATGTATTTGAGGGAAATTAGATCAATAGGAGGGAGATGAGAATCTAAAAAATTATCAAGGATGAGATCAGTGTATGGGATGATGCTCGTGGAGAAGATACGTCAGCAGGAAACATTTTCTTTCTATATATTTTGAGCTTTAACCTCATACCTGGTTAGAGGGAAAGCCAATTTCTGGTTTTGTTGTAAGCCTCATTTGTCTCTAATTGAAATAAACAAGGCATTGTGACGCAAGCTATTCATCTCCACTGATTCCGTCTGACTAACTGTGTCCCTCCAGCTTTTCATTATTCACTCACTTTCCAGCATTTGCAGTTCGTTTTCTTCGTACAGTAAAATCCTTGGTATCCGGCACCTATGGGGGATTGATAGAATTTTCTGGTTGCTTGAGATTGTGTGTTGCGCGGATTGGCGAACTAACAGTGAATAATGCCAGTTTTAAACTTCTGTATTTTTTAATCTATTTATTTTTTTGCAATTCTTTTTATTTTTTGCTGGTTGCTTGAGGCTGCCAGTTGCTTGAATTCCAATTAATGGGTTTTACTGTATTTTTAAATAAAAACAATGCTGGAGGGGGGGGGGGTGGGCAAAATGAAATCAATGATTTTTTTTAAATCAGAACTATTTTAATCATTGCTACTGGGTTTTGGCATCAATCGAAAAAAATCATTCACTGGCGAATTGCAAAGAACTTGGATTTAAATTAAAATAAATGTGTGTGTGTGCGCACACCAAGCTTACAGAAGCTTTTTAGAAGTCCCAGAATGCCAGTGCTGAGTTGTTCTCTTTTTTCTCACGTTGAGAGATTCTGAACCCATTGGTGCATTGCTTCCTCACAGAACCCGTGGACCAGGCTGCAGCAGCTCGAGAGTTCCGTGTGCTCCAGGCAGCGCTGCAGGCCAGCCCCTCCTACAGGGAAGCGGTAAGTGAAACTGTGGGATCAAAGGTGTTGTGTGTGCCTCCATCAGGCCTGAATGGAAGAGCCATGACTGAATAGTTGGCAGCCAGATAGCAAGGACAAAAGTCACATTGTGCAGGCAGCTTGAGATGGACTGCACTGTATTTTTTTTACAGATCAACTGAATGAAATTGGATTGGAATAGAAGTGGGAGAAATCTGCTCTTCTCCAGCAAAAGGAACAAATTCCACAGATTCACCACCCGCTAGCTGAAGAAATTCCTCCATCTCTGTACTAAACGGATGCCCTTCAATCGTGAAGTTGTGCCCTATTGTCCTAGATTCTCCCATTCATGGGAAACAACCTTTCTACATCTACTCTGCCCGTGCCTTTCAACATTCAAAATGTTTCAATGAGATCCCCCTCATTCTCCTAAGTTCCAACAAGTACAAGCCAAGAGCTGTCAAACGCTCCACCTATGATGACCCTTTCATTTCCGGAATTATCCTTGTGACCTCTGAACTCTCTCCAATGTCAGCACATCCTTTCTTAAATGAGGAGCCCAGAACTGCTCACAATACTCCACGTGAGGTCTCACCAGTGCCTCAACATCACATCCCTGCCCTTATATTCTATTGCCCTTGAAGTGAATGGCAGCGTTGCATTTGCCTTCTTTACCACCATCTCAGACTTTAGGCTATCCTGCACAAAGACTCCCAGGTCCTTTTGCATATGGGTATTTTCAATTTTCTCCCCATTTAGAAAATAATCTGTCCATTTATTTTTTTTTAACCAATGTGCATGACTGTACACTTTCTAACTTTCAATAAAAGATTGTGTACGTTTCTAACACAATTAGCCCATTCTGTAACTCCTCTCAAAATTCAGAGACAATAAACATTGATCAATTAATCTATTATTGATTCAATTACAGGTTTTCAAGATGTTGGGTAACAAGGAGTCACTGGACCAGATTATTGTTGCTACTCCAGGTCTCAGCAATGACTCTATTGCTTTAGGTAAGGTTGAATCATTTGCCTTCTGCTCTCCAAGCCGCCACTATCAATGCTCAAAGATTATGCGCAATGTTGTCACCTGGTGTCATTTGTCATGCTACATCTAGTTGTTGACCAATAGATTCACCACACGCACTGCACCTCTTCAAGGAGAAAGCCCAGCACCACCAGATCCCAAGGGCAGTGAGGGTGGGCTGCTGCAGAGATGCGATTGGGTTGTGTACACAACAATTTGTCTTTCTTGCAGTCTTCCCCTTGGTCCTTTTCACTTTACCCAATGAGATTATCATCTTCCTTTCATTGCTAAACCTCAACCACATCCAAATTATGTCATTTTCAGTTTTGTGTATGTTCCGTAGATGAGCTGTAATTTTCAGGCTCTGGGATTTTGGCTGAGTTCGAGATTTCCTTCCTGTGGTGTTGCAGAACCTGCTATTCTTACTTGCAACAGCTTGTGTCACCTTGATCATTGATAGCTCTTTATAGCAAATTGCTCTTTTCAGTTGAAGTCTATTAACCGTTGTTGATTTGGCAGGTGTTTATATGCAGTAATGGTCCCACAAGTGTAATTGGAATCAGTTAAATTGAAATGTTTTAAATTTAAATTTAGACATACATCACAGTAACAGGCCATTTTGGCCCACAGGTCCATGCAGCCCAATTTATACCCCATTAACCTACACCCTCAGTATGTTTCAAACTGTAGGAGGAAACCGGAGCCCCCGGAGAAAACCGACGCCTACATGGGGAGAATGTACAAACTCCTTATAGACAGCGCATGATTCGAGCCTCTGTCCCAATCGCTGGCATTGTGCTAAACGCTACGCCAACTGTGCCGCCCCAAAGTAGTAGAATTCTGATAGAGCAAGTTGGGGAGGAATCTTGACCACTCCCTGGGGAAAAAAGCATAGTAGCTTTTGGCTCCTCATTTAAGAAAGGATGTGCTATGTTTGAGAGAGTTCAGAGGATGATTTTGGGAATGAAAGAGTTGGACAGCTCTTGGTCTACACTCATTTGAATTTACGAGAGTGGTGGTGTGGGGGGGGGGGGGGCAGTGGGATCTCATTGAAACATTTTGAATGTTGAAAGGCATGGACAGAGTAGATGAAGAAAGGTTGTTTCCATGATGGGAAAGTCAAGGGCAAGAGGGCACGATTTTAGGATTAAAGGCATCTGTCTCAAACAAAGATATAAAGGAATTTCTTTAGCCTCTGTGAGGTAAATCTGTGGAATTTGTTGCCGCAGGTGGTTGTGGAAGTCAAGTGTTTGAGGCAGAGATTGATAGGTTCTTGATTAGCCAGGGCATCAAAGGTAATGGGGAAAAGGCCAGGCAGTGGGGCTGAGTGGGAAAATGGATCAGCTCTTGATTAAATGTCGGGGCAGACTCGATGGGCTGAATAGCATGTTTCTGGTTCTCTTGTCAGAGTGGTGATAAACTCTTGAAAAGGCACCTAGAGTAAAAGGCATTGTATCTCCCATGGAACAGACCCTCAGTGCCACTTTGACATGTCAAGATTACATGTGCTTGTCCAGGAATGGGGCAGTTGGACTTCTGAATTAGAAATGGTAGCATCACTTTCAGAACTGAGTTAATATGTGCTGAGGAAAACTGAGGGCCTAATTAATTCAGATGCTAGTGTTTTATTGCTGAATAAGCTTCATAAATCTATTGATATGATGGTCCCTGGAGATTAACACCTCAGCAATATGAACCCATAAGGCTGAGGAGCAGAAATAGGCTATTCAGCCCATTGTGTCTGCCCCTTCAACCAAGTCCAAGAGTTGTTATTAATCCTTGTTAATCTTTGCTTTTGAACTAGGTGTGCTTCAGGACAAAGATTTGTTTGCGCTCTTTACTGACCCGAGCCTGTTGGACACGTAAGTGCTGGTATTTCGGAGCCCCCTTTTTGTTGACCTGCATCAGTCATTCAGTCTTGTCTTTTGATCATTATTGATGAAGAGAGCCAGATGGAGATTAGCTCTTCACTGGTGTAAAAAAAAGTTGTTTATTTGGGTTTTTCTGCCTGGATGGATCTAAGCTGCAAGTGTGTCCATCCTGCATTTAAAGTGTCTGCCTGTTTTCTGCCATCTACTCCTGCCCTTTGTCCTATGGTCTGATAGCATGTTGTGGATTCTTTGGATTTACATTAAACCTAGAGAGACGCATGTCTTTTAAATACCAACTCCTTCCCCATTCTCTCCACTCCCCTCCCCATGTCATCTGGTAAGTACAAATCTTACCCAGAGATAAAGCTTCTGACTATCAACCTCTCATCATTTTATAAACTTCTATCAAATCATACTTCAGCTGCTGTTTGAGAGAGAATGACCCAGATTTATCCAACTTCTCTCCATAGCTCATACCCTCTTATCCAGGCAACATTGTGGTAAATTAATACCCTCTCCAAAGCCCCTGCCTACTTCCTATAATGGGGCAACCAGAGTTGTGCACAATACTCCCAAGTGCGGCTATCCAAAGTTTTATACAGTTGCAACATGACTTCCCTACTTTTACTCTCAGGGTAATGCATTTATCGAAAATGTCTGAACAATTCACAAACCTGAGTTGCAATGACAATTATTTATGTAGTAAAATACAAACGTCAGTTTCCCAAGAATGGAAATGTTTCGAATGGGAATCACGGCAGTGACATATTTAACACCGTCTGCATGACTAAAAATGGCTGCAGAGAATGGTTATGCTATCTGCAGTACGAATTGTGTCAATCCTGCACTTCCTACCTATAAAATGACTAGACCATAAATCGACACTAGACTTGGTGAGTTCCAGTTTGTTTGGATAAAGCGGTCGTTAAGCCTCTCGGCCAAGGTGTAGCTTTGATTCCCTGCCACCAGTGCATGGCTCTCATGTTGTGTCACATTACGTGTCGAACTGCAGAGAAGAGCTGGAGAATCTCGTGTTGTGCGAGAATAACAACCTGAGTCTCAATGTGGATAAGACAAAGGAGAGATGATGGATTTCAGGAGATAAGACAAAGGAGAGATTGTGGACTAGCGATGACCACCCTCCACTGCATATCAACAGCTCCGTAGTGGAGAGAGTAGAGAGCACCAAGTTCCTTGGAGTCCACTTAACTTGTGATCTATCGTGGGCGCACATCTCTTCACATGTCAGAAAGATGCAACAGCGACTGCACTTCCCGAGAAGACTGGGGCAGGTAAGGCTGTCGGCCACCATCCTGCCAACTTTCTACAGGAGCGTCACAGGGTGGCACGATTCCTGTAGTGCATTGGATTTCAGGTCAAACCACAGGACCATAAGAGAGGATCATCGACGTGGTTGACCGGGATTGTTGCCTGAAGACAGCACACAAAATCATTGAGGACCCCTTCCACCCCGCACACAGGATCTTTCAGTTACTTCCATCGGGGAAGGGATGCAGGAGCATCAGAGCCAGCACCCCTCTGACTCCACGCTGTAATTCACTTCTGTCGATATATCTGTTTGCTTTTACTCCGAGGGCCGATAAACACCGTTTTGCCCAGTCGTACTTTACAATTGTATGATAATAAAATTGAACTCACAGCAGAGGTTGTGGGGGATGTCACTTCACAAAGAGCTGATCCTATGTTTGTCATGTTTCCTTCTGACTGTGAAGGAGACCATTCACCCATTGAGTCAATGCTGCTCCTGTCAACCCCATTTCCTTGTGTCCTATTATGCTTCATGTACTCCTTGATTCTCCTCTTACTCACTGACGCAAGGGGTCATTTACAGGAACCCAATAACCGACATTTGGGATTGGTCAGGCAACGGCAGTACAGAGGGGGTGGGGAGAAGGGAGCGCTTACAAACCTGCACGTGCAAACCAAAGTGGGCTCTGTACGAGTCCTGCATCGAGGAGCACACTGTCACAAACTGTCCACTGAGACCTGTTGGAGGGGGCACCTCAATTCTTCACTCTCCATCTTGGACGACTAGACGGATTGAAGGGCCATTGGAGTGCGAGGCTTTGCATGCCTTACAAGTTGAAGAAATGGATTTTCTTTAAGATGTCGCTGCTTTGATTTTAATGTCCATGGTCTCCTTGGCAGGTTAATTTCCTCACACCCTGCACTTGTCAGTGCAATGGTGCTGGTCCTACACTCTGTGACTGGAACAACCCCCCCTCCAACTTCCAGCAGTAACTCGAGGAATATTCCTTCTAGTTCGTACAGCGAGGTGCCAGGTAAGAATTCCAGTTGTGCAGTAACATCATATATGCAGCATAATGTCTCAACATGATACGGTCTCTCATCAGCAGGAATTTGAGATTGTAGTTCAAGAATAGAAAGCAAGGCTGCCCAGGATTGAAGTAAAGCAGAGTTCTTAAGCTTTACAGAAAGAGAATGAAGTGGTCAACCATCTTGGAGATCCGAAACTGCAGGTTTTCAGATAAAATGGCGGGTTACTATTCGAGCAGTGAACCTTGCTGGACAGATGGGGCTCGGTGAAGAACGGTCGCGACCGTGCTGTCTCGGCTTGCTGCTTGCCTGCGTTCATTTTGGTTTTGCGGCAGTCATTCTCCATATTCTGTTACAAATGGTCTGTAAAAGGGAAGGAATTGTGTTACTGGACGGTCACAGCTGGCAGTGGCGAAAGGGTTTTCCAGTCGTGTGATTCTTTTGTTCCTTTCAGAATTCCATGTCCTCTGCGATGTTCCTCTGCAATCAGTTTCTGATCTATTACTTGCTACACATTTCGTTGTATTATTATTTAACCCCCGTGGTTATTCTGTATTTCAAAAGTTAAGTCTGCAGACGCTGTGGTTGAAGTAAAAACACAATGCAGGAGAAACTCAGCAGGTTGAATATGGGAAAGATAAAGATACATAACCGGTGTTTTGGGCTTGATCCCTTCAGCAGGTTTCCAAACAAAATGGTGGGGGGGGGTGGGTAATAGGTGGATAAGGGAGGGAGGGAGGGCGCAGCAGCAAGCAGGGGGAGGAGGGATGGCTCGATTCTGTATTTCTAGTCTCAGTAGGCTTTTATTGCATTTGATTTGCCAGTTGTCTGTTTTGCTCTGCCGATAATTATGATCAGGTGTAGTTTCTCCGATATTGACAGGAATGTTTTCCATGGCACAAGTCATCTTGTTAGTCCAGCACATATTCTCAATGCTGGCTGCACAGGTTGATTCAATCCAGGCGTCTAACGTTTTTTTTTAACTGTCCAGCACTTGTGGTTTGCTTTTTTTTTGGCGACTGGCTGCACGTGTCATAACCGCACTCATTCGGTTGTATTGTTGAGAGTTCAATGTGCAACTCTTCTCTGCTTTCAGGAGGATTTCTCTTTGACGGGCTATCTGACGATGAAGATGAATTCCAGCAGGTAGGCATTGCTAGTCAGAGAAATTGCGTGTGTATAGACAAACTTGGTGCAACTTGGTTACAAGCACTCTGCTGTTGGAACTCAGTGGGAGAAAAGACTTTGAACCCTTGGTGAAGGGTTCTGAGCCGAAACATTGACTATGCTCTTCTCCCCACTCATGCTCCTCAGCCTGCTGGTCCTCCAGCAGATTGGTCCTCCAGATTCCAAAGTCTGCACTCTCCTGTGTGTCTCATTAATGCTTAGAATTTGAATTCCTGTCCTGTGTTCATTCAGAAGTATTTCTGGTCTATAATTAGGTTTAAGAAAATGTTTTATTCTGTTTAATGATTTAACCTCTGAATTATTTAGTTTTCAAATCACCAGCTCAAAGTTCCTGCATTTCTTAGTGCGGTGGTTCTCAACCTTTCTCCAGTCACATACCACGCTAAGTAATCCCTTTTTTACAGAGTACCGATGGCACCCTATGGTTGAGAAACATAGGTATAGGCTGAACGCAGGCAAATGAGATTACCTTATGAAGGTGCTCTGACATTAGTAAGGCATTCATTAAAGTGGTACTGCATGTAAGTGGAAAAGGTGAGAACCACTGACTTAGTGGGATTAAACAGCATTTCAAAATCCAGTGGTCAGTCACTGTCCTTGACAATTATAAACAGACTTCTGTTTCCGTAACACCTCTCATGACATCCAGGTAACCAACATTATTTTAAAAACACGCAGAAATGCTAGAGGGACTCAGCCAGTCTTGTAGCACCCAAAGGAGGTAAAAATATATTACTGACATTTCGGGCCCGAGCCCTTCTTCAAGGCATGAGTGAAGAACGGGAAGACATCGGAATAAATACTGGCTGGGAAAGGAGTCCAGACCAACAAAAGGTGTTAATTGGATATGATTAGAGGAGAAATCAGAATTGATTTTGGCTCCATGAAAGAAGACACAGGGAAAAGGAAGAAAGTGAGACAGGCAGGCGGAGCTGGGGGAAAGGTAACAAGGAGAAAGGAGAGGTGTGGTGTTTAACTGAAACCAGAGAAGTCGATGTTAATGCCATCCGGTTGGAAGGTGCCCAGAACGAAGATGAGATGTTCCTCTAATTTGTAGGTGGTCTCAATCTGGCAGTGTATGAGACCATGGACAGACATGTCAGCAAGGGAATGGGACAGTTATGTTACCATCAACAAAGTACTTAAAATTGGACCAGATTAGAATTAGATAAAATAGGGGAAAAGATACCTGAACACATATAAATGGGATGAAAAATTGGTACAACATAGAAGTTCTCCAGTATTACATCATCTACTCAATATTTGGAAGAAGATTCATGTAGAAAGAAATAAAACAAATTATCAATTACTAAAACTAATATTGACGCAAAACAAGTTACTCCCTTTTACAATAGATAACCTTTCCTTTAGAGAATGGGAGAAAAAAGGGATTAAAAGAATAGAAAATTGTTTTTCAGGAAATAGATTCTTATCCTTTGAACAAATGAAAGATAAATACAATATAACTCAAGATACAGCGCTGGCATATTACCAATTGAGATCCTACTTGAAGGATAAATTAGGAAGCAGTTTGAGTTTGCCAGAGGGAAGTAACTTTGAATATGTGATTACAGATACAATGATAATCAAAAGATTTATAACAAATATGTATATTAAACTGCAAGAAAAGGAGAATGAGGAAACAAATGGTAAAACTAAACAAAAATGGGAACAAGATTTAAATATAAAGATAAAAAAGGAAACATGGGAGAAGTTATGCTCTGGAACGATGAGAAATACAATAAATACAAGGTTAAGTATGATACAATATAACTGGATACACAGGCTATACATTACACCTCAAAAGTTAAATAAATGGGACCCAACAGTATCTGATAGATGTTTTCGATGTAAAAAAAAGAAATGGGAACAACAATTCATGCAATCTGGACATGTGAGAAAGTAGAAAAATTTTGGGAAGATCTAAATCAGATATTAAATAAAATAACAGAAAACAATATACCAAAGAATCCAGAGATCTTCCTCCTAAGTAACATAAAAAACAAAGAATTTGGAATTGATTTGGAGGATGCACAAAAAAGATTTGTTAAGATAGCTCTAGCCGTAGCAAAAAAAATGTATTATGTCAACCTGGAAATTGGAAGATAATTTGAAAATACAACAATGGTATATAGAAATGAATAAATGTATTCCATTAGAAAAAATAACATATAGTTTAAGAAATAATATTGAAATATTATATGAAACACAATAGCGAAAACCTACCGGGGACAATCACTACCTAAGTTAACGGAAGGAAAAGGAAATGAAAAGAATGGACTCAGTGGAATTTCTTGTGTATTTTTATTGAATGACAACATTGTTTGACTGGTTTAATGTATCCTAGATTTTGTACTTTAAATGGACGGGAGGGGGGAGGTAGGGAGGGTGGGATGGGAGGGGGGGGGAGAAAATGGCACTGTATATGTGTGAAAAGGAAAAAGTGTGTATCATGGTTAATGTGATTTATGGTGTGAAAAATAAAAAATTGAAAAAAAAACAAAGTACTTAAAAGATGTAGTCAGAAGTAAGGAAAATAGTTCCCAACTGTTGCGTGAAAATCTCTACTTTTTCTTGATAATCATTAAAGTCTGGGCGGCAGATAATCTTTTAGCATTTGTTTGGTTGAGGTATAAATGTTGGGTTAGGGAATTGAAAGAGCTCCCATGCTCTTTGAGTCATCTCGTAGGATCTTTAGTTTATTTGCTCTCTCAGTTAAACATAAGTAGTTTAATCTCATTCCTGAGGTGACATTTCCACCGCAGCACTAATGTGTCTCTGGAATGGGACTTGAATACAAGGCCCTGCCTCAGAAGTAAGGCTGCTGGACTTGACACCAGTTTTCTCTGGTCAGCGAAGGCTCCAGCTGATAAGATGATTAGCCCTTGATCTGGCACTTCATAATGAATGTAACAGGAAGATTTTGCTTCCTGAACACTTTTGGGTGGATTTTGGGGTTGTTGATCATGAAAAACACCTTAATGGACCCTTTTTTTCCCCCAGAAATCACTTTTTTTTGTCGACAGGTAGACTCCTACTTACGATAGGGTTCTGTTCTGGGACTTGTTTCGGAAGTTGAAATTTTCACAAGTTGAAACAATAGTGCCCTCTACCGTTTTTTAATTTAAATACTGAAAACCTTTTATACAGCACAATTTAAACTGGGGGTAAAAAATTACTACAATGCACACAACCAGTTTTTAAATTTAAATTTTATTTAAATGCTCGAAACCTTTATTATAATACAAATTAAACTGGAAAAAAAACCACTACAAAGCTGTGCTGTGTATTGCAAGTGCAGGGAAACATTGTAACTTGAAACAGAAAGTACCTGATTCTATCATATCTTTGAAATATCACAAGTTAGGTCGTTGTAAGTCAGGGTCTATCTGTACTAGTATATTGCCCACAAAGCAAGCTGTTTCGATCAGTCCAAGCATGCCTTGGCATGCACTCAGTGCGGCTGCTATGCAAATATTGTCTTAGGCCTGGACATGCTTTGTCAGTATAGATGTAGACTGGCTATAAAAGCAGATCACATACTGTATACAGATGCTGTGCATTACATTGATGTAGATTGAACACCTGTTGATGCACATGTTCTTCAGGCAATAGCATAATGAGTATATTAAACACTAGCATTTATTGTCTTCAGGAAGACTCAATACGGCAGAAATCTCTCATCAATGTCACAACAGCTGCGATACATTCTGTTACATTTGTGACGAGTTTACATTCAAGGCTCAAAGATGCAGCGTGACTGCACTTATTAAGAAAGCCTATGAGCTCTACTTCAGTTGTAAAATGGTGACCAAGGCAAACCTGGGCTCCTCACGTTTGTTGTGCCACATGTGCAGTCGACCTGAGAGCTTGTCTGAAAGGGACATTGTGTGATTAATCAATAAAAGTTGATGTTCCAATGTGAAACCTCAAATCTGAAATTATCATTGCTTTAATCTTGAAGTTGTCTATCATAATCCCCAATGTTTTTTCAGGAAGCAAACCTTTTGGAAAAAATTTGTTGTCCAGTGTAATGAGACACTCCAGGAATACTGACTGCAGGTAATCTGAACAAATGTTTAGAATCTGGAGGGTCCCAAATGGGTCAGCTGGCATCTCCAATGAGGAATTGTGTGATGGTTTGGATAATCTTGAAACGTTGACTGATATTTCCTGACTTGGTGAATCCATCCAGTTGCTCTGTATAACACTCACTATCCAGGCTGTGATGTACCAACATTTGTATACATCTTAAACATAGCCACAGTTTGCTCTGCTCCTCATTACCTCCTACAATTGTGGAGGGTGCGTATTCTTGCCAACCATGATATTAAAACCCTTTCTTCTTCCTTCACAGTCCCGAGCCACTGCTTCCTCGAACAGTACGTCTGGTTCCCGCCCTGCCACATTGGGCTACAGCGGCTCTGTGGGGCCCCGGCCCATTACACAGAGCGAGCTGGCCACCGCACTAGCTCTAGCCAGTACCCCGGAGAGCAGTGCTGTCACCCCGACAACAGGAACACAGGTGCGTCGTCGTCTCCTGCCCAGCTGCCCCCACCCCTTGGCCGTGTATTTTCCACCACTAACTCGGTCTCTGCTTCTCTTCCCACAGGGCACGTCGTCGAGTCTGTCTCCAGTAATGAGTTCAGGCGTGCCGTCATCTGCACCCATTAGTCACGACATATTCAGTCAGGCCCTGCAACAGGCTCTGCAGGCCTCCAACATCTCAGCCCTTCAGGTGAGAGCCTTTAGTGAAAGTTTGTGTGCAATGGTGAAAACAGGTGGTCCTGAAATGTTTTACCACTGCAATGTGCTGGAAGCTTCTGAGATGCTCCAGCTTGATGCAAAGTTGGTTCCTGATCTGTGACAGTTGAGCCAAATTGATTTGGAAAGTACATACCTGTGTAAAACAGAAGAATGTGCTATGGATTTTTACTATTGTTCTATTCAATACCTCTGTTCTCGTTGGTAGCCGAACAAAGTTTGCTTGGCCTGGGAGGAGAATAGCCTCTAACCCTGGGTGTGTTTGCCTCCTACAGAACCAGTGGCAGCCTCAACTTCAGCAACTGAGGGACATGGGGATACAAGATAACGAACTGAGCCTTCGAGCATTGCAGGCAACTGGAGGGGACATCCAGGCAGCGCTGGAACTCATTTTTGCTGGAGGAGCCCCTTAGCTCAATTGGCCAGAGCGTGTGGAGCAGTTCCAGAGCAAAGAACAGAGAGCAGAGGGCTTAACTCCACAGACTAGTGCGTGTTAAAAGGAAATGTAATTATAGGTTGCACAATCCATTGGTAAGTACTTGGGCCCTGATGAAGGACTTGCATATTTTTGACCAGAGGAAAGCATTGAGAGAACTGATTAATTTAAAAAAAAATCTTATTTGTGTTGATTTTTAAAAATGTGCAGGAGTTATTTGTTGCCAGTACAGTACGGAATCTGGTTTACCTGCGTTGGAAGTTGAGGCATTGCTACAGTCAACTGCCTCTCCTTGTTACAAGCTGTAGGTAGCTCGGAACCTGCTATTGGTTTGGCTTTACTTAATGAGCAGAAACTTGTGCTGCTTCAATGCTTAGGTGGCTGTCATGTGCCCTCCTCGTTGTGTGCCTCTTCCCATTTGGGGAGTTTGTACAAATCTTTAACATTGGACTTAAATGAAACTATTCTATTTCTCCCTCCCCAAACAAAAATAAGACCTCAAGACACCACTTGGAATTCCTCCAAAGCCTCCTTATTGAAGTTTCACTTTAAAACACTTAGATTTTAAACTATGTTGAGTATTCCTCACCTGAGATCTACTTTTTTATGTTGTAATATTACTGATAACATTGTGCATCAGTTATTCTTCAGATTATTGAACATTACTGTCTGTATTCAGTCTATGTTGGACAAGCTGCATGGTTTTGAAAAATGCAGCAACTTTCTTCTCGTGTCCCTGCAAGCTTCTGAAGGATGTCTGACTCTTGCAAGCCTGGCGTAAGCCAGTATGTTGCTGGAAGAAGAATGATCCCCAACAACTATCTTTTCTAGCAGCTGGTGGGAGCTGGTGTTGTGCTGTGTGGCATAACTTTGTCATTGGATGTCTTGGCAAGTATGCTTTGGCCTGATTGCACTTGGCAATTAGTCATTTAGATTACAATCCTCAAAGATCCCAAGAATCCCAAATAATTGGTGAAAATGTAGGTTTGAGAATGATGAAATTTTTGTTCTTTTTAACAATTTTAAATGCATCAAACATTAAAGATTACTTTGAACACTCTTGGTTGTGGAGTTTACTTTTGACTTCCAAGTTTTTCAGTTTGCTCAAAACATGGGAGTAATTTTATTCCTCCTGAGAGTTTTCATTCGATCACGTCCAAGGATTTAGACCATTTCATTATATTTGTGGTAGAGGTGTACAGGAAAACAAACATCTGAGAAGTCGACGTGAAGAGTTGCCTTCTAGTGAATGGAGCAGGTAGAGGATCAGAGTAATGTGCGAATTGAAGATTGGGTAACATCCCGTTAATCCAAGCACCTGGAGGACTTTGATGTCTGAATGATTGGCTATTACGAATTAAAACCTCAACACTTTAAATTTGTTAATTTGAAATAACACTATAGTAATTTGCCAGGAAACCTGGCAAGTTTAAAAGTATGGATGGAAGAGGCGAGGAATAAAAGCTGAGAAGTGATGTGGAGGGGATAGCTCTCTGAATGGAGAGGGTTAGGAAGGTCAAGGTGGATGTGGCACATGGGGTTGGTCAGAGGGAAGCTGGGAGATGAGAGGATTGGGGGGGGTATAGGAAGCAAGGGGGAGCTCAGTAATAATGTCATGGTCAGTCAATGTTTCGGGTCTGGACGCTTTATAAAACTTCCCATTTGTTATATGACACCATCCTTCCACTGTTTATATCACTACATTCTGCACCTTTTTGTTCTTAAGTCTGGGTTGACTTGCCTGTATAGCACACAATACAAAGTTTATCACTGTGTCTTGTGGCCAAGTTGTTCGTGTACTTAAGGGAGAAATTGATAGGTATCTGACTAATCAGGGTATCAAAGGTTATGGGGAAGGTGGGTGAGTGGGAGTCTGGATCAGCTCATGATGGAATGGCAATGTGGACTTGATGGGCTGAGTGGCCTCCATCTGCTGGATCATTAATCTGGGAAATTCATTGCCACAGGGCAAGTTATTAGGTATAGTTAAAGCAGAGGTTGATAAAAATCTTGATTAGCAAGAGTGTCAATGGTTTTGGGAAGAAGGCATGAGAATGGGGTTAGAGGAAAAATGAATGGTGCAGCAGACGAGATGGGTTAAATGGCCTGATTATGCTGTTACATCTTGTGACACGTGTGATAAATAATTTAATTCATTGGCACTGGTTGTTAGTGTAGCTGATCTGGTTCTTGTAGCATTGAAGCTGCAATGTTATTTCTAGTTTTTAGTTTCTCACCTGGCTTCACTGCGTTGGGATTCATAATCTGTCCCACTGGACAACAAAGATTTTGCTTCCTGAAAACTAATGGGTGTATTTTATGGATCACTTTATAAAGTTTTCCTATCACGTATTCTTTTTGTGATTTCAAGTGTACAAAACCGGGAAGTGTAATGTCATTGAAAATTCATTTTCCCCATTCACGCTTGGACTCCTTCCCCGCTGATCTTGGAGCAGTCAGTGACGAACATGGTGAAAGGTTTCACCAGGACATTGTGACCATGGGAAATTTGTATCAGGGCCACTGGAATCCATCAGTGCCGGCCAACTATTGTTGTACACTGTCATGAGAGGCATCAGATGCTGAGTACAAATGAAAATCAGCGGCAAAACATTTTTGGGTCGGTTGAACTAACGTAATGTGTCAGCGTCATATGCGATTAAGTTAACTTTTATTGAATTTAGCATGTTTAATGTTTCTCCGACTTTCTATGTGATACAGTAAATCTGAAATTATCTTTGTGTTCAGATTGAATTTGTCTGTCAATATCTCCAGTTTTATATCAGGAAGCAAACCTTTTGGGGAAAAAAAATATTGTGGTCCAGTGATCAAATCTATTTTAATTTGTTAATACTCAATCTAGAAAGGTCAGTTCACTGGTATGCGATCCATTTTTTGAACACTAATCGCTTGGTAACTGACAGTCACCTCCGTTTTGCAGATCACTGGCAGTCTCCGAGATCACTCCCTGCTCAGTTGATGCCATTTTTGTGTTGTAATTTATTTGGATTTATATCCTTCGCTTCAGACTTTGTTCTGTTTTATTTCTCTTGTTTCACACATTAATGTGCAACTTTCCCAGGTTGCTCGAAGCTGAGAACTCACAGTCCTCTATTCTGCACTCTCCTTCCCACTTCTCCTTCTCACCACATCTTCCACTTGGTCAACTGCATGACACATGAGGGGTAACCAATGTTTCGGGCCTGACCCCTACATCAGGACTCTGCAGATTTTCTTATTTAATTCTCCTTGGTCACTCCTGACACATTTGACCCACTAGATCTTCCCAGCAATTGCTTTCTTGGATTCTACATAGTAAAATTTGATGACATATTTTCATGCATCTCTATCAAGGTGCCATCTAACATCAGAGCAAGGCATTCATAGCTCATGCATGGTGACTACGGTCAAAGGACTTACACCAGGCTCTCCTGTAGACCACAGAAAAGGCTGGCTGAGTACCTCAGGCATTTTGGTGTGCTTTTACTCCAATCACAGTGTCTGGAGACTTTTGTGTTTCACTGCAGACTGCTGGAGGCTGGCTCGTGACTGGCTGAAGGGGTATTGGAACTGAGATGCGAGAGGGTTGCTGGAGGCATCAGATGCTGAGTACATTCAGGAATCCTGGTGGGAGCTCTTGCTTCCTTTTCTCTGGCTGCAAGGGGTGCCGGGCGGTTTTTGCTGATAACGAATCTGTCTGCCATACAGTAGAGTAAAAGAAATTCTGTATCATATCACATTTTCTGCTTTATTAGATGACAATAACATAATCTTGAAGCACAAAGGAGGGTAACAGATAGTTTGCAGAAATCTGTACATTTTCTCTGGAATCTCCAGTTCTTCACTTCCCTGCACCGTAACTCTCCATCCTCTCCCCACACCACCAATTCTTTAATGCACAAGATTTCCCTATATTTTGTCCAGTTCTTAAACACAATATATTGTTTATGTGTCCCCAACTCTGCTCAGACCTCGTTGGCGGACATCAACGGTTGCAGGAATGAGGTGGTTGTTCCTAGGATGCACATCAAGACAAAGATCCAGAGAAAGATCCGATCAATCACCAAGGCAACATACTTCCATTCATCCTGTATCTGAAGGGAATGCCATTAAAGGAAAGATCAGAAATCATATGACCAATATCTAAATGTGGTTATGCAAGTTCTCTTCAAATAGTACGATACTGACAGGTGCAGTATTCCCTCTGAATGTCTCATTCTACTTGATCAAGACGGTGACAGCACCAAATAGCAGAGTAAAGCTCCCCATGTACTGAATCATCAAATTCTGCTGGGACTGTGTGATTAGATACAAAGTGAACCTTCGTTTTCACTAACCAGTGAGCACTGATCCAGAATCAAACCTGACACCCAGTCTTTGTGCATCAGTACAAGTTAACGGTCAGAAGAGGACAAGTGAAGGATGGTAAAAATACAGAGGTGGTGGAGGAACTTAGCCGGTCTTGCAGTGTCCATAGGAGGTAAAGATACATAAGCGACATTCTGTGCCTGAGCCCTTCTTCAAGTGAAGATGGCGGAGGAATTTCTTTAGGCAGAGAGTGGTGAACTTCTGGAATTTGCTGCCACGTTGTCTGGGGAGGCCAGGTCGTTGGGTGTATTTAAGGCGGAGATTTATAGGTATCTGAATAGTCAGGGGATCAAAGGTTATAGAGAGAAGGCAGGGGAGTGGGACTGAGTGGGAGAATGGATCAACTCATGTTGAAACAAAGTGAACTCCACGGGCTCTAGTCTTGTGTATCTTAACCTCCCGTGGATGCTGCGAGACCAGCTGAGTTCCTCTAGCATTTCCGTGTTTTCACTACAGTCACAGTGTCTGCAGACTTTCGTGTCGCACTCCAAGTGAAGGATGCTTACAGTCTTTTCTGCGTCACATTTGTTACGTGTGCAAAGAACAAATGTAAATGCTTGGAAACGCAAGAGCCTGCAGACGCTGGGATCCGATTGCAACGTTTCACTAATCGAAGCTGAAAGTGAAGTAGAATCATCCAACCACCAGATGTCACCCTGCTCCTGTGAAACCCAAGATCAATGCCTCTAGTAAGTTGAAAAGAGCTTCAACGAAATGAAGAACCATTCTGCAATATTTTCTTCCAGCTAAATATCATTATTACATGTGCTTTCCTATAGTTTTAATACCTCACTGACAAAAGACAAAGGAGGAAAAACCCAACACCCAACCCCAACCCACCAATTTTCCCCTGCAACCGTGTCTGCCTGTCCCGCATCGGACTTGTCAGCCACAAACGAGTCTGCAGCTGACGTGGACATTTACCCCCTCCATAAATCTTCGTCCGCAAAGCCAAGCCAAAGAGAGAGAATACTTCTGTACCAGTAGAATCAAGTTTTTGCATTTCACATGAGGATTGGCAGGAGGGCTTCTATCTCTAATGCCAGTTCCAGCCCCATCACTAGACCAGTTGATTCCTCAATCACCCATTGATCTCAATTGTAATAAAGAAACTGGTGACCATATCTCCAAAGGAGAAATGGCAAAGATGTTTGAGCACAGAAATCCTCCCTCATTTCAGTCCCAAATTGCTTTTGAGACCGACCCCTGGTTTTAGCCGACCCCTTCACCCCCCAACATCACATCGAGCCTTCAAAATTGTTCTAATTAGGTAACCTCTCATTCTTTAAAGAAAACCCAAGACCGGCAGGTTTTTTTTGGCGATGGCCCCTTCAGGATTCTGCTCAAACTTTTATGGCCAGTCGTATTGTTGGTTTCTTCAGTACTTCTACCAACTACATTTTAAAAATATATATATATTCGTTACATTAAGTGAAATGTGCTCTGGCCCCCAGAGGGGTGGGTGGGGCCCCTGTTGAGTGGCTGGCCAGGACTACTGGAACTCTCCACACATAGAAATCCTGATATCCAAAGAACCAAGTTTACTTTGGAACCAAAATTGTGTTTGATATTGCAGGTGTGGAGTCTGATTCCATGCAACTGGGAATGCTGCTCTCCTCTAGGTTTCTGAGAGCTGCCTTACTTGCAGTAGGCATCACAAGGCACTGGAAAGGTGCCAATAATGCCGTCACTGACAGAAAGGATGCGAGTCAGTGTCCGAGCTGCTTGGCACGGGGGGTTCACAAGCCCCACAGCAAACTCCTGTATGTTTCTAGCACAGGAGCACCCACTCTACTCTGCCAAATACATCCTTAAAGAACTTCAGTAGATTAGCTAAACACGGTTTCTTTTCATAAATCCATGTTGTCTTTGCTCAATTATATTTTTCTACATGTCTATGTCTAAATATCACATCCTTTTTCCCAGCTACTAAAATGTCAGTTAACAAGTTGGTCGTTCTCTGTTTACTCTCTCCCTTCTTTATCAAATATCCCAGCAGAATTGCCATCTGTCAGTCTGCAGGAATCATTGCAGAATCCATGGAGCTTTGGAAGATGATAACCAAAACATCGATTCTCTCCTTCCCCTCACCTCCGCTGTCTGTCTTCCACAGGGACTGGTCCTTCCGTGACTCCCTCGTCCACTCCTCCCTCCCCGCCAATCATCCCCTTGACACCTGCAGGAGATGCTCCACTTGCGCCCACCCTCAGGGCCCCAAACTGCCCTTCCAAGTGAAGCAACACCTCACTTGCGAATGTGCAGGTGTCATCATCTGCATCCGGTGCGCTCCTGTGCTGGTCTCATCTACATCGGAGACACTGGATACAGACCGGGAGATCACTGCTAGGAGCACCTTGGCTCCGTCCACTATAATAGCGTGGATCCCCCAGTGGCCAACCATTTCAATTCCCTATCCCATTCCATGACTGACGTGTCTGTCCATGGTCTCATGCACTGCCAGACTGAGACCACCCGCAAATTCTCTTCAGCCTTTTTTACTCGTATCTTGAAGATGGGCTCAGGCCCAAAGTGTAGGTAATATATTTTTACCTCCTATATGCGAGCAGTGGGGTCACAAGGGTTGGTGTCACCCAGTGGGGGTAACTCATGGCGTCATTTCTTCCCCCTCCCCCCCCCCCCCATGTAATGAGCGTAGAAGAAACAGCTGTGTATTCCTTGTATGTTTGGGGTGGCTCTGAGTTGGGGGGGGGGAGGGGGGAAGGAGGAAGGATGGCTCTGACCAAATTGCATTAGAAGATTCAAACAATAAGTTTTAGCCTCATAGGTATATTGATACATTTAAGCTTGGCTTACAAAAAATGTTTTTGTTGTTATAACCAACTACAGGGATATTTTTATAAAAAATAAATTTCTGCTGAAATTTTGATGTCACCGGTGTGGTCCGAACCCCCCCATCCACCACACACCCCTCCCCCTCCCCCCCACCAAGTGACGCCAATGGCTGCAAGACCAGTTGAGTTCTTCCAGGATTTCTGTGTGTTTTCAGGTTAACTCTCCTTGCCCATCTATTTCGAAGCTCTGGAACAGAGTCATTGAGCCACACTGTATGGAACCTTTGGTCCAACTTGTCTGCTGACCAAGCTGGCATTCTGGGCTATGCATTTTTCCCCAATTATCTCCATGCCTTCCTACACATACATCTGTATTGGGGTTTTGGCTCATTTTCCTTGAGTTGAATTTATTTTGAAATATTGTAATAGTCAATTTTGGGCCAAAAATCGCATCATTTCAGTATATCCCGTGTAAGAGTCTATCTCCTAATTTTGGCCCCGACCACCTGCCCATCCGAGCTCCCAACATCTCGACCACAGATTTTAACACCGGCTTCCCGCCCACTAGAGCTCCCAATTCCCTGAGCGCACATCCTTGGATCAGCCGCCCATCCACCAGACCACCCAATACCCTGACCACAGATCCTCGCACTGGCCGCCCGCTCATCCAAACTCCCTGCACTCTGAACATGGACTTAGCACCCGGTCCCTGTGGTCCAAGCTCCTGGCACCTCAAACGACAAAAGTTTGACCCATGTGAAAGTCGTCCTGCCAAATTTGATCCAAAAAAATTGGTCCCCAAAATTTGACTATTGCATGAGTATATATGGTATCTATGGACTCGTATTTCTGGGAGGGCCTTTTACAAAGACAGAATCTCAATACTTGTTTAATTTCATTTCTGCATCCTTTACTCTCCAGTTCCCTTTTGAACCTGCCAACACCACAATCCCCAGCAGTGCCTTTCAGATTCTGACCATACCTTGTGTTTAAATATGGGTTATGTCCTCTCATTCTGTACCTCTCCACCAATGGGAATACCATACATTCTCGAGTAACAGTCGACACAGTGTAAAAGTCAACCCCACCCCCCAATTTTGGCCCCAGCCTCCTGCCCACTGGATGCCCCGACTACCATGTCTCACTTAGGCCAAGATTGTCCACCCACTGGAGCTCCTAAATCCCCGACCACCCACCTATCTAAGCTCCAGATGTCTCGGCCACCCTCCCATCCGAGCATCTGGCCGCCTGCCCATCCAACACTCCAACCCTAGACTCTAGTTTAGGACACCTGCCCATCTGAGCCCCTGACGCCCCAACTACGGACTCTCGGCTAGGCCCCGGCTGCCTGCCCATCCATCCGAGCTCCCGACACCCCAAATGCGCGCGGACTTACCATTCCAGTTCCAATACCTCGAACAACTTAATGCAGTCAAAAGTAGTATGCTTGTAATAGTTGAACCCCTAAATTTTACCTTAAAAATTGGTCCACAAAATTTGACTATTCCGCACATATATACAGTAGTTTCTGTCAACTCTGCCTTCATTCTTCATGGCTTTAAATACTTCAATCAGATCCACTCACAAACTCCTGTGTTTGATCCCTGTTTCTTCAATCTATGTAACTAATACCCCTGGGATTACTGTAGAAAATCTCTTCTCACCCTCTCCAAGGGTGATTTCTAAAATTTGATGAAATACTTCAATGTGACAGAATTAGTCTTTGAGGTTTATGGTGTCTTTTTGCTCCTGTGCTTTAAGCTTCTATCTACAAACTCAAAAGATGGTCTGTGTCGAAATATACTGTATATACATAGAATAAAGGTAACATCTAGCTCTCTCACCTCCTTGTTGTCATTCTGCAACTTCATCCTTTCCACGACGTGCGTGATGCTCTTAGCAGCTTCTTGAACTTCAGAAAGTCGTCCAAAATTCACAGGCAAAGCATTTGTGAACTCTGAACTGGAGCTCCACGGTGGACAGACACCAGTGTCCGGTGCTCTCCACCTGCAAGTGCATCGTATGTCCTGGCTGCAGTTTTCCGAGGAGTTGGAGAGGTCGCCAGAGCTGCGGGGGAAGTTGGCCGCCGGCTCTTCCCGAGCTTCACTGCCCCCGTCGGGCCTCTTCATGATCAAGATGTTCGGCAGCACCTTTAGGAAGACGGATTTCACCCAGGCTGGCATGGTGTGGGTCGTGGGCCTCCTATAGTGGACGTTAAGCACGAACACAGTTATAATAATGGACAGTATCACAAAGGTCAAGTTGAAAAGCAGATATTCCTCAATAAGTGGGATCACCAAGGAAGTGGATGGCACACTTTCTGTGATACCCAGGAGAAACACTGTGAGTGAAAGTAGAACTGAAATAGAAAGAGTTATCTTCTCCCCACAATCCGAGGGCAGCCAGAAAACCAGTATGGTTGGAAAAGAGATCATCAAGCAAGGGATGATCATGTTGATGGTGTAGAACAGAGGGGTTCGTCTCATGTAAATGGAGTAGGTTATATCTGTGTAGATCTCTTCACAGCAGTTGTATTTGATGTCATGTTTGTACCCCGGGGCGGCAATAATGGCCCATTCACCACTTTCCCAAAAGTCCTTCCTGTTGATTTCACTGCCGATCGGGGCCAGGTCAATTATGGCTTTGTCGTGGGTCCAGGAACCAAACTTTATACTGCAGTTCTGGTAGTCGAACGGGAAGTAGGTCACGTCCATCTTGCAGGAGCTCTTGAATGTGACCGGTGAATTCCAGGTCACGGTGCCGTTGGGCATCAATAGCACTTTGGTCCGTTCATTCATGGGGAAATTGGCAACTGCACTGGAACCACAATCCAAAGGATGAGAATGTCAGGGGCTGGTCTATGGCCAGCATTTTCTTCTCTTAGCCTGGACCATGACCAATAAAATCAATGATCTCATCTTCCTTTTTAACCACTTAACAACCCATCTTGGTATTTCAGGGAACTCCTGTGGACATAAGGAGTTCTTTACATCCACTATCCTATCCAATGCTATATGTGGATTGTGGAGGATCATGTGACCTCCCTGTCTGGAACCTAGTCAGAATTTGCATCACCTGCCATTAAAGGTTGGACCCCACCCATTCATTAGTGCACATCTTTCCAGTGGCTCATTTGAAGGAGGCAGCTATCATTGCCCAGCTCAGAACAGCATTAACTCCTAACACCTGCTCCTTGGGCCTGACTACAAATACTGCTGTATGCCAGGTTGCTGAACTGTGAACATCACCGGAGGAGTTGCTGGTAAGATGTGCTCTACACTTGGAGCAAGGCTGTAGTATTGTTTGGCAGTACTAAGCATTGATCTGGTTGATGCAGGGAACTGGGAGTGTGCATTTAAGTCCCAGCCTTGTTAGAGTGTATTAGTAATTGTATATTAGTTAACACTGAGCTGCACCCTGAGGTACAGGGATCAGAAGTGAGTACTGAAGCCCCTGTTTGTGAATGGATGCACGTGTGGGAGAGTGTGGTAGGATAAGCAGCTATTGGTATCGAGGACCCTTGCACCTGATGTGCCTGCTTGCACCGTTATAGTATTTAAGTCTCGTAATGTATAGAAGATGGTCTGCCACTGGTAACGGATGCCAATCTGGATCCGATGTGAATGCCTTTATAGCTATTAAGTAATAAGACTGATTAAGTACCATTTGATGTCTTTCCCTGTTTGATTTCCGTGTGTACAATAATTGTGACACTCGTGTCAAGGCTTGTGTCTGTGAACCCACTGGACATGATATATTTCCAACACAACAGCAACCGGGGTTTTGAATCTGGTGTTGTCTGTAAGGAGTTTGTACCTTCTCCCATGTCTGCGTGGGTTTCCTCCGGGGGCTCCAGGTTCCTCCCGCCCTACAAAACCTACATGGATTGTAGGTCAATTGGGTGTTATTAAGCAGCATGGGGCTTGTGAGCTGGAAGGGCCTGTTTCCGTGATATGCCTTTTTAAAAAAAAAAAAAAATCCTGTGCCGTCGGTGCTCTGTGATTACTTAAATTATTCTGGGATTTCTTAAAGTGGTATGTGAGGGAGGGATAAAAAGGTTGAGAACCACTGGTTAGATACAATGGGCAGTGGCCTCACATACCATGAACTGTCAAAATTATACACTACTGAAACCGAAGCAGCTCAGTGGTTCAGCAGGTACTGTGCACGTAACTTATCTATATAACACCACTCGGCACACATGATTATCTATAATGTCTAGTATCCATGTGTGTCTCAAGTGTATTTAATGGGCCAGCCTGACTGTTTAGGTGGTCAGAGAATTCCACAGATTCATCACTCTCTGGGATAAGCAGTGCCTCCTCATCTCTGTCTTCAATCTACTTCCCTAAATCTTGAGGCTTTGACCTCAAGTTCCTGTTTCTGTGCTAAACGAGTGCACGATTCAGTTCTGGCATTTCTTGACACCCACCCCAAAATCTCCAGGAAGTCATAGAATTATGTAAGCTCAAATGGCTATTTAGCCCTTGTGTTCAACAAAACAGACAGGCTAATAGAACCATAGAACATTGCAGCACAGAAAACAGGCCCCTTGCTCTTTTTAGTCTGTGCCAAACCATTTTTCTGCCTAGTCTCACTGACCTGCACCCAGTCCAGAGCCCTCCATACCTCTCCCATCCATGTACCTGTCCAAACTCTTCTTAAATGTTAAAATTGAGCCCATATTCACCACTTCAGCTGGCAGCGCATTCTGCATTCCCACCACTCTCTGTGGAGAAGTCCGCCCCCATCTCACATTTCCCCTAAATTTTTCCCCTTTCACTCTTAACCCATGTCCTCTAGTTTGTATCTCACCTACCTTCAGTTGAAAAAGCCTACCTCTATTTACTTTGTCTACCCCCTTATAATTTTAAATATCTCTATTAAATCTCCCCTCATTTTTCTACACTCCAGGGAATAAAGTCCTAATCTGTTTAACTTTTCCCTGTAACTCTGTCCCTGAAGTCCCGGCAACATCCCAGTAAATCTTCCCTGCACTCTTTCAATCTTATTGATATCTTTCCTGTAGTTCAGTGACCAAAACTGCACACAATCCTCCAAATTTGGCCTCATCAATGTCTTGTACAACTTTACCAGAACATCCCAACTCCTAGACTCAATACTTTGATTTATGAAGGCCAAGATGCCAAAAGCTCTCTTTACAACCCTATCCCCCCGTGACACCACTTTTCAGGGAATTATGTGTCTACATAACCAGATCCTTCTGTTCTACTGCACTCCTCAGTGCCCTACCCTTTACTGTGTATGTCCTTTCTTGGTTTGTCCTTCCAATCTCACTCCTCAGCTCCTGGACTACAGCCTGGCAGGCTGTAGCAGGCCAACGTTCATCCAAGAACATTTTTTAAACCTGAATAGGATTCCACAGTCCTCTCAGAGGACAAGGTCAATGGAGCTCTGAAAGGTATGTCAGAAATGGAAGAGCTAATCTAAATATGTCGTTGGCCTGTGCTCAGAGTAAAATGCTGCAGGAATTCATCCATCGCTGGATTTCAGTTATGTTGCTGGCAGACTGACATGGATAAAGATTAAAATCTATCTGGGGCCAGCGATTTGCAGACATTTCTTACTTGTTGTACAAAATAATGTCTGGCTTCCAGATTTTGTCAGCAGGCACTCTAATAAAGCTGACGCCTTCGTATTTGGCAGGATCCCATCTTAGTCTGTAGTCATTCCATAGCTGAGGATGGAAATAAAAGACAAACAAAAGTTAAGTAAGCAAGTTTTTTTTTTAATTTCCCAACCAAGAAAGTTTTTAAAAAGAACTGCCCACCTCACTGACAAAAGACAAAGGAGGAAAAACCCAACACCCAACCCCAACCCACCAATTTTCCCCTGCAACCGCTGCAACCGTGTCTGCCTGTCCCGCATCGGACTTGTCAGCCACAAACGAGCCTGCAGCTGACGTGGACATTACCCCTCCGTAAATCTTCGTCCGCGAAGCCAAGCCAAAGAAAGAAAAGAAAGAAGAAGAAATCTGTATGAAATAAAGGTGTACACAGTGAGATTCATGTGGTGAAATTACAGTTTGTGAATTTAAAGTGAGGATTTGTAACTATTGTATGGTAATCCTTGTCCTTTTTAGGAATGTCTTATTCCTCGGCTCATTATATGTCAGAGTACAGATGGAGGTAGCTGAAAATTTTACTTCCTCCCTCCCCCCACATCCCCCCATAATTTGATCGGTTCATGAGGACCAATGTATGGCACGTTACTGAATTCCATCCTAAGCTAGGAGACCAATCAGCAATTCAAGAGAAACTAGGCGGGGTTGATTGCCCTCCCCCTCCCTAAACGTTCACTCCCTCCCCCACTACATCTGCCTTAGTTATTGAGCTCCTTTGATGGATTAAGTGCCATCAAGTTTGGAGATGGCACAACAGTAATCGGCCTTATTAGCAACAATTGATGTGATCGACCAGGATCATTATTTGAAGAGGGTGCGCAAAATCATCGAGGACCCCTGCCACCCCGCACGCACACAGCATGTTTCCGCTACTCCCATCAGGGAAGAGATCCAGGACGATCAGAGCCAGCACCACCAGGTTGAGGAGCAGCTTCTTCCCACGGGCAGTGAGAACGCTGAACGACCCAAGAAACTGATCCCACTCACCATCTGATACTCACATATTCATGAAACTTTATTTATTTGTATCTCTGAATACTTGTCCTGTATGTGTGCGATGTCTGATTGTGTATCTGCATGTTTTGCACTGAGGACCGGAGAACGCTGTTTTGTTGATTTGTACTCAAAGTTGATGGGCTCCCTTCCCTGTGAAGCAGTCAAGTTTAGTTGGTTTCTTCCATACTTCTCTCCTGAGTATGTAAAAAAAATTTTATATCAGTCTGTCTTTTCCCCTCCCCCACCCCACGTGCTATGTCCTGAGGGTGGGTTAGGGGGGTGCGTACATCTCAAGCTGAGGATGAGGTCACTGTCCAACTTCCTTAATGTTGAGGGCAATCAGATGATCTATTAACCTAAGTTGCACCTTGGAAATACATTACTTATTTATCCTCCTCACTGGGTCTAAATCCTGGAACTCCTTCCCCAACAGGATTGAGAGAGCACATTCACAGAGTTAGCTGCTGAAGCCCAAGAACGCTGATCACGATG
Source organism: Narcine bancroftii (assembly GCF_036971445.1). Lineage (NCBI taxonomy): Eukaryota > Metazoa > Chordata > Chondrichthyes > Torpediniformes > Narcinidae > Narcine > Narcine bancroftii. The sequence continues at coordinate 9,220,049 of NC_091479.1, read as the reverse complement.
ACCGTCCGAGAGCAGTTCTGGATGCTGGTATCAACAGTGGTTCTCGCATCTGTCGATGAATTTTAAAAAATCAAGGTATGTCACGGAAGAACGAGGGCAGTTTCGGTAGTAACTTCCCAAAAGGGAAGTGGACCCCTCGTTGGGAGGGAAGTGGACCCCTCGTTGGGAGGGAAGTGGACCCCTCGTTGGGAGGGAAGTGGACCCCTCGTTGGGAGGGAAGTGGACCCCTCGTTGGGAGGGAAGTGGACCCCTCGTTGGGAGGGAAGTGGACCCCTCGTTGGGAGGGAAGTGGACCCCTCGTTGGGAGGGAAGTGGACCCCTCGTTGGGAGGGAAGTGGACCCCTCGTTGGGAGGGAAGTGGACCCCTCGTTGGGAGGGAAGTGGACCCCTCGTTGGGAGGGAAGTGGACCCCTCGTTGGGAGGGAAGTGGACCCCTCGTTGGGAGGGAAGTGGACCCCTCGTTGGGAGGGAAGTGGACCCCTCGTTGGGAGGGAAGTGGACCCCTCGTTGGGAGGGAAGTGGACCCCTCGTTGGGAGGGAAGTGGACCCCTCGTTGGGAGGGAAGTGGACCCCTCGTTGGGAGGGAAGTGGACCCCTCGTTGGGAGGGAAGTGGACCCCTCGTTGGGAGGGAAGTGGACCCCTCGTTGGGAGGGAAGTGGACCCCTCGTTGGGAGGGAAGTGGACCCCTCGTTGGGAGGGAAGTGGACCCCTCGTTGGGAGGGAAGTGGACCCCTCGTTGGGAGGGAAGTGGACCCCTCGTTGGGAGGGAAGTGGACCCCTCGTTGGGAGGGAAGTGGACCCCTCGTTGGGAGGGAAGTGGACCCCTCGTTGGGAGGGAAGTGGACCCCTCGTTGGGAGGGAAGTGGACCCCTCGTTGGGAGGGAAGTGGACCCCTCGTTGGGAGGGAAGTGGACCCCTCGTTGGGAGGGAAGTGGACCCCTCGTTGGGAGGGAAGTGGACCCCTCGTTGGGAGGGAAGTGGACCCCTCGTTGGGAGGGAAGTGGACCCCTCGTTGGGAGGGAAGTGGACCCCTCGTTGGGAGGGAAGTGGACCCCTCGTTGGGAGGGAAGTGGACCCCTCGTTGGGAGGGAAGTGGACCCCTCGTTGGGAGGGAAGTGGACCCCTCGTTGGGAGGGAAGTGGACCCCTCGTTGGGAGGGAAGTGGACCCCTCGTTGGGAGGGAAGTGGACCCCTCGTTGGGAGGGAAGTGGACCCCTCGTTGGGAGGGAAGTGGACCCCTCGTTGGGAGGGAAGTGGACCCCTCGTTGGGAGGGAAGTGGACCCCTCGTTGGGAGGGAAGTGGACCCCTCGTTGGGAGGGAAGTGGACCCCTCGTTGGGAGGGAAGTGGACCCCTCGTTGGGAGGGAAGTGGACCCCTCGTTGGGAGGGAAGTGGACCCCTCGTTGGGAGGGAAGTGGACCCCTCGTTGGGAGGGAAGTGGACCCCTCGTTGGGAGGGAAGTGGACCCCTCGTTGGGAGGGAAGTGGACCCCTCGTTGGGAGGGAAGTGGACCCCTCGTTGGGAGGGAAGTGGACCCCTCGTTGGGAGGGAAGTGGACCCCTCGTTGGGAGGGAAGTGGACCCCTCGTTGGGAGGGAAGTGGACCCCTCGTTGGGAGGGAAGTGGACCCCTCGTTGGGAGGGAAGTGGACCCCTCGTTGGGAGGGAAGTGGACCCCTCGTTGGGAGGGAAGTGGACCCCTCGTTGGGAGGGAAGTGGACCCCTCGTTGGGAGGGAAGTGGACCCCTCGTTGGGAGGGAAGTGGACCCCTCGTTGGGAGGGAAGTGGACCCCTCGTTGGGAGGGAAGTGGACCCCTCGTTGGGAGGGAAGTGGACCCCTCGTTGGGAGGGAAGTGGACCCCTCGTTGGGAGGGAAGTGGACCCCTCGTTGGGAGGGAAGTGGACCCCTCGTTGGGAGGGAAGTGGACCCCTCGTTGGGAGGGAAGTGGACCCCTCGTTGGGAGGGAAGTGGACCCCTCGTTGGGAGGGAAGTGGACCCCTCGTTGGGAGGGAAGTGGACCCCTCGTTGGGAGGGAAGTGGACCCCTCGTTGGGAGGGAAGTGGACCCCTCGTTGGGAGGGAAGTGGACCCCTCGTTGGGAGGGAAGTGGACCCCTCGTTGGGAGGGAAGTGGACCCCTCGTTGGGAGGGAAGTGGACCCCTCGTTGGGAGGGAAGTGGACCCCTCGTTGGGAGGGAAGTGGACCCCTCGTTGGGAGGGAAGTGGACCCCTCGTTGGGAGGGAAGTGGACCCCTCGTTGGGAGGGAAGTGGACCCCTCGTTGGGAGGGAAGTGGACCCCTCGTTGGGAGGGAAGTGGACCCCTCGTTGGGAGGGAAGTGGACCCCTCGTTGGGAGGGAAGTGGACCCCTCGTTGGGAGGGAAGTGGACCCCTCGTTGGGAGGGAAGTGGACCCCTCGTTGGGAGGGAAGTGGACCCCTCGTTGGGAGGGAAGTGGACCCCTCGTTGGGAGGGAAGTGGACCCCTCGTTGGGAGGGAAGTGGACCCCTCGCTATTGCGAACAATAAAAATGTGATTAATGTTGAATTGATATGAATGGGTGATGTAGATTCAATGGGACATAGGATCTGCTTCTGTGAATGAATCTAAAATTTGACGAGCCTTGTGATAATGTAACGTATTTGTATAAGAATTTATTAGGCACAGAAGTTGCAATGTAATGATGGATCAAAATTCTTGCGTGCTACAGCCATACAGTTGAACAGTTTTACAAACGCAGTCATGATTTTTAAATAACACCAGGAGATCATTCTTGCTGCCCTGACTCACTTAGTCTAGATCAGTCATTCTCAACTTTTTTTTTGTTGTCTATGGACTCTGCTCAAAGTTTAAGGGCCCCCTTCACTGTGAAGTAGTTTAGTTGGTTTCTTCTGTACTTCTCTCCTACTGACTACATAAAATTTTATGATATCAGTCTGTGGCCTGGGGATGGATGGGGTGGCAGGGTAGGTACATCTCCTGTTGCTGGTCTAGAGGACAGTGTCACTATCTAAATTCCTTCATGTTGAGGTTAGACAAAATTTAGTTGCTCTGAGTTGGAAGAAAGACCTGAGTTTCCCTTAGTGGTGGTTGCACAAGCATAGATCACTTGCATTGTGTCTCCAATTTTCTCTTGAAATGATCGAATTCTGCTAATTCCGGACAGTGTTATCATTTTCCATTCTGAAGATTATTGTAATAAATTTGCATAATCAGCTACAAATAATAATGATCCAAAATGAATGTGCTTTTGAGTTTGATGGAGAACAGTAAGAAAACAAACTTGTGTTTAAGGTTGGAGACTCGTGTTGGAGACCTTTCAGTTCGACAGCAAGGACAGGGATATGGCTAAAATGACAAAGAGGCCTTAGTACAGTCACTGTTCAATAACTGCTTTGAACCATTCCTTGGTGGCATCTGAATTATAGTTTTTATTACATTAAATGGAAAAAGAATTGCAGCCAACTTGTACATCGTAAGCTCCCATGAGTTAATAACTAGATCATCTATCTTTTGAAAATTATTGAGAAATAAATACTACTGACGCCCGGACAAACTATCTTTCCACTCAAATTGCACTAGCCACTCGAAAGTCCGTGTGTACACCAGCACAATGTTCCCTCAGGACTGGAGTGTTATTCTGAATTCTACGCTACATCTCTTGTGGGATTTGAATTCAACCTTGTAACTCAGAGAGATGAATGGAAATAATTGAACCACATTTGATATTCCAGAAAAAAGAATATTGTATGCATTTTTTTTTCAAAATTTTAAACTGGTCTGCCTCACCATTGTTTGAAGCAAAAAAAGACAATATAGACCTTGTCTATTCTAAGTTTGTTGTATTCAAGTTAGAGCATGCTGGAAACGGTCGGACTACGTCCTCGGAGAAAGCAGCAGAGCTAACTCATCTCGACAGTGACCTAACATCTCAATGACATGTTACTATTTGTCCAGAAATGTTGTCATTTTTTTATATGAACATGTAGTTAAACGCATGGAATTGCTAAGATTGTTTGCAGTTGAGTGCTTTTGAATAACGTGATTATCACTTTGAATTAGAAATGTGAGTTTTATCTAATGACTTAAACATCCACTGATAAATTATATTTGCCGTGCATGAAATGAAAAGCCCGCAGGTCACTGGAAAATCAATGCTATCCATCTGTGTGTGAAAAGCAATCTTGCCTGACTCAAACAAATTTACAAGATTTTCACTGAGACTGTTCATCTCATTCTTATAGCCTCACCAAGTGAGGCTTTTGCTGGGTTAAAGGGTCCAGTTCTTCAGGCAACCCTCTGATACTGTGCACAAAAGACCATTGTCAACAGATGGGCTGACTTTTCGTTGAAGGGTTAAGAACGTCGTTGGGTAACGCAACATTTATTGTCCTTTCCAAAATGCCTTCAAACACAACAATAGGAGCTGACCCTTTCTAAAAGCCATAAAGAGTCAATTGTATTGCTCCTGGTCAGGGACAATACACAGGCCAGTGCTAGTAAAGATGCCTGGTTTCCTTCCCCAAAAGGCCACCAGTGAATCAAACTAAAAGCACAAAATTGCTGGAGAAACACAGCAGGTCACACAGCGTTCCTAGGATCTGATACCTTGAAGAAGAGCTCAGGCCCGAAACATTGGTTATATGTCCTATGAACGCTGCGTGGCCTGCTGTGTTCCTCCAGCAATTTTGTGATTTTGCTACAATCATCGCGTCTGCAGACTTCTGTTTTCTTACACCAGTGAATCACTTTTTTTTAAAACTGCAATCCAAAGTTTCACATTTGTTTTATTTTGTCTTATGGTACCTTTTTAATTCTAGATTTATTTCATTAAATACCTGTAATAGGGTCAAATGCTGGTGGGACATGTAGAGTAAATAGCAGAGATTTCAAGAGGATAAGATATCAGAGAGACCTTGGAGTCCTCAGCTCTCTTGAAAATGGGGACACAGGTGGATGGGGTGGTGAAGGAACATTTGATAAGCTTGACTCTGGGGCACTGAGAGTAAGATTGTCATGTTGCAACTCTATGAACATTGGTTGTCTGCCCTTGAACCGTTGTATCCAGTTCTGGTCGCCACACCACAGGAAAGATGGGTAGCCTGAGGGAATGCAGAAAGGGATTCACTAGCTGTTGCCATGAATTTGGGGCTAAAGGCTGATTTTATTCTCACTAGAGGCTAAATGATTACCTTATGAAGGTTAACAAAATTGAGGGGCAGAGAGTTTTCTTCCCCCCCCCCCCCCCCCCGGGTCAGGTCAGTGGAACCACATTCTATCGAATTTAGTGGATCTCAACTTTTATTTTCACTCACATGACACGTGATTCAAACCCTGGTCACTGGCACTACCATGGTGCTATTCCCCCCTCAATCTTCTTCATGATGGGTTCGGAGTTTTCTGAAGAAGAGTGAGGTTCCACGGTTAGCAGATCACCATGGAAGTGCCAGTGAGCAGGGTTTGAATCCCACACTGTCTGACAGGAGTTGATTCTTGTGTCGACATGGGCTTCCTCCAGGTGCTCCGGTTTCCTCCCACTTTTAAAAGATGTGCAGAGTTGGTAGGTTAATTGATCCCACAGGTGTATTTGGGCGGTGAGGGCTTGTGGGCTGGAAGGGCCTGTTACCTGTGTTGTATGTCTAAATAAATAATGCTTGTGTTTCAGGATTATACTGAAGGGTTTCACAGCTGATTAAAAATATAATTAGTTTTAAAAGCTATCTGTGTGTATGCACAGGAATAACAACGTGAGAATGTCCAGTGAATGTTCTATGCATCAACCTGCTCCAAGTTGGGATGTTTTATTTGACTCTCCCTGGTAGCAATTGTTCTTCCTGGGTCAGCATGGAAGTTCTGTGTCTCTGGTTTGGTGCCGAAACCCAATACCTTCGGGTGCCAGAATGTTTCCCCCCCCCCCCCCCCACAGATGTTGCTCAGTTCAGCAATTCACCAATTTCATTTCCTCTCATTTTGTTCATCACCACCCCCTCCAAAGCAGATGTTGCCCCCCCCCCATGTGAATAATCACCAACATGTTAATGATTTGGACCAGCTTGATAAGCAGCAATGGTAAACTCGGCCAAAGGCAGATATCCAAGCTCCCCCCCAAATGTAGGAGTGGGGTTGTTTTCCATTCCACTCACAGGCCACTTTAAGTAATCTCATCCACCCTTTTGGTGCTCTGTGTAAGAGATGCTTCAAGTGGAGTGGGAGTGGAAGAAAAAGGGTTGAGCACCACTGTCTTGCTGGCAAACAGAACTTTCAACGTGGAAATCTCACATGTTTCAGCCAGAGGTTCGTTTCCATGATCTGGTTGACTTCATCCTGTAACAAATCAGGCAGAACCTTGTTAGGGTGGAAGGCGGCGACAGGGAAGGGCTCGGGAAAAGGCAGCAGACGGTGCCCGGCCGGGTTACTGTACCACTTTGATGAGCTGAGACAGCGACACCTCGAAGTGCACGATGACTGAATCCGAAACGTTCTCCACCGGACGGACGCCTTGGTTGTAGTGGCGGAAGAGCTTGGCTAGCAATCTTTCCTCCCCTTCCAAAGCCACAGCACCTTTCCAAGACAGCGAGAAAGCAATGACTTCCAGTGAAAGCAGCCAGAGCTCGGTATCAAAGGACATTACGTGCAGGGAGAGTGGGAATCCCAAACCAAGGAGGCACATTTTTGGATCGCCGGATCCCAATTCAGTGCATTAAAGCCAGTCTCCAGACTCGGTGTCGGCAGCTTCACCGTGCAAACCTTTGTAAAGCATGAAAAGGGTGCAAGAAAGTCAAAGCTGGTTCATTTAGGAATCCGAGGGCAGCGGGGCAAAGAAGTTGTTCTTTGTGCCGCTTTTACGGGGACTAGTTCCCGGGACTGTCCCTCCCCAAAGCAGGATCTCTGTCCATCGAAAGGAATGCACAATGAAGGACAGAACCGCAATGGGTCCGATGAAACAGCAGTTGCAGAATTTAAGCTGACCTGCAAAGAGTAGGAGCAGAGGCCATCCGGCCAGCGGCGGCGCCTGGGCGGATCTCATTCGGCGCAGCGCGGTGGTGCTGAAGGGACAGCGCCCGCGGGAAGCACAACTGCCGGGCTGGCAGCGATGGACAGGGGCGTGGATGCTTCCCGGGCCAGCCCCTGCCCCTGGCAGACTGACGCGCTGTGTCGCTCACCATTCAGTCTCCCTCTGAACGAGCGACCATTCACCCCCCCCCCCCCCCAAATGTAGGAGTGGGGTTGCTTTTCTGTCCTATACATTTGCTACAACAGCACAGGTATACAAGATGCTCCAAGTATTAAAAGTCCTCAGTTACCATACTGTGCCATGTGATTGCATGTTGCTGTAGAGAAATGGATCAGAGGTCAATCCGCAGGACCATAAGGGTGGCTTGGTTGGTGTAGCAGTTGATTGGGACAGGGATTCAAATCCTGCACCGTCTGTAAGGAGTTCCTATGCTCTCCCCGTGTCTGTGTGGGTTTTAACATAACAATTGCAGCACGGAAACAGGCCATTAGGCCCTTCTAGTCCGCACCGAACCAAACACCCCTCTCTAGTCTCACCTCCCCGCACAATCCCGGGGTCTCCGCTTTCTTCCCATGTACCGGGGGGTATAGGTTAATTGGGTGTGAACAGGGTGGCACGGACTTGTGGGCCAAAATGGCCTGTATGACCAAATTTTAAAAAAAAGAGTGGCAGAAAGGATCACTGGAGTCTCTCTCCCGCCTCCCAAACCATCGATGTGATCTACCAGGATCGTAGTCTGAAGAGGGCATGCAAAATCATTGAGGGCCCCTTCCACCCAGCACACAGCATCTTTCAGCTGCTCTCATGGGGGAAGAAATACAGGAACAGCTTCTTCCCACGAGCAGTGAGAACGCTGAACGACCAAAGGAACGGCTCACACTAACCATATGAGACTCTCATACTCAGGAAACACCATTTATTTATTTGTATATATGAATATTTGTCCTGCATTGTTTATCTGTATGTGTGTTATGTCTGATGCACATCTACACGTTTTGCACCAAGGACTGGAGGACACTGTTTCGTCAGGTTGGACATGCACAACCAGATGACAATAAATTTGTCTTGATATCAAAGGATAGATCAATTCCAAGCACATTGTCCTTGAGATGACTGCGGTGGAGTGGAGACATAACTTGATGAAGGCTCAAGCCAGAAATGTTGGTTATTTATCTTTGCTATATAAAGTACCCTGTTTGACCTCCTGAGTTTCTCCAGCATTGTTTTTACTTCAATCCCAGTACCTGCTGAATTTTATGTTTTATTCCAAGACAGTTGCTCGCATCTTTGCTGAATGCAGATTCGCAAAGTGTGTGTGCAGAAGGATGCCAGGGTCCTTGTTGTGGTTCATCCCTAGTAGCACCATTACATTGGACTCTTGATCCATGGGCTGTTCCTGGGGATGCACACTCCCACCACTCTCTGTGTGAAGAAGTTCCCCCTCTCCTTTTCCCCTATCACCCTCAATCCATGTCCTCTGGTTTGTATCTCATCTACCCTCATTGGGAAAAAGCCTAGTTGTATTTATTCTGTCCATACCCTCATAATTTTGTATACCTCTCTATAAAATCTCCCCTCATTCTTCTTTGCTCTGGGGAATAAAGTCTAACCTGTTCGCTCTTTTCCTGTAACTCAGTTCCGACAACATCCTAGTAAATCTTTTCTGCACATCACAGATGTGGAGGATTGTGGCACAGATGGGGTTAGGGATTTGAGGCTTGATCTACAGACCATAAGGAACAAGGAGAATCAGGACTGTTTTTAATCGCTTGAAAACAACAGTAAGAATTTTTTTTTTAAATTGCAGAAAAATAAGAAAACAAAACACTGAAACACTCAACCATTCAGGCAGCATCTAGAGAGAGAGAGAAAAACAGCATTTTAGGTGAGCTACTGGTGTGGACCCATGGAGAGCAGGGAACAGAGAAACAGTGCTCCCGTGGGGTTCATCTGCATAGTATGACTGCCTTCATGTCCATACAAGCTTTGAACAGCCCACTAAGGGAGCCGATGGTAGTTTTATTTAAAATCCCTGAACCACGGGATTTTGACCCAAGATGGTAGCACCTCTGAATCTCAGTAGCCGTGAAGCATTGCAGACTTCAGGGAACCAGAGGACTGGTGCAGGGCACCAGAAAATGGGGAGACCACCGCCCTCCCCACCCCTGTCTGAGAAGGAGTGGAGGCGACCCATGGGATGGTAAACACGGCAGCAGACCAATGAGGAGTTCTGCACCTGATGGACCCACACAGGTGGCGGGCTGCTGGTGACCCGAGGAGAGGAACCCTCGGAGGCTGCAGACTGCTGGATATTGCAGTCAAGGGACTTGCACCAGGCTGTGATCTGCCGGAAACTGGCTCGAAACTGGTCGAAGGAGCACCAGGTATTGGAACCGGGGTACGAGAGAGTGCTGAGGACGCTGAAGGGTTCCTAATGGTATCAGAAGTTTTAATCTGGAGCTCAGGTTGCCAATGGCTTGGACTGGACTCTGTGTGGCTGCTGGAGGCAAATCCACAGATACTTGGTGACTCTGGGGGAAACTCTTTTGCTGCTCTTTCTTTGAGAGGTGCTTCAGGCAATTTCTGCCGATGGCAAATCTGTCTGCCTTCCAGCACACAAAAGCAATTTTGTGTAATATGACTGCTTTTATTACATGTAGTAAATTGAATCTTGAATTACTTTTAAAATTGAATGCCATCTGATGGGCCAGCGAGAGATGCATGGCTGGGACTCGGTACAGCTGCATGATAGAAGGTGCTCTTCAGGTGACTAATACTTTTCCATTCATTTCTCAGTGGCCACCTTAAGCTTTCTGTCACCATCCCACTGCCATTCTGTCCTCTCTGCTGTTGGTTTCCTACTCTGCTCCAACCTGGAGGAACAGAACCTCATCTTCCCACTGGAGGAAAAAATACAAATGTGCAGATTCTAGAAATCTAAACTAAAAATAGAACATGGCTGGAAACAGTAGGTCAGTCAGCATCTGTGGAGAGAAAAGTAGTCCATGTTCCCCCTTCACTCTAGTTACATTACAGTTTTGGAACTTGATATTAAATTTAACATATCGCGGTTGGCATTAGCAGTTAGCGCGATGCTTTTACAGCGCCAGCGATCAGGACAGGGGTTTGAATCCCAGACTATCTGTAAGGAACTTTCTGTTCTCCCCATGTCTGCGTGAGTTTTCCTCAGGGGCTCCAGTTTCCCTCCCACCCTTCAAAATGTACGGGGGTCTAGATTAATTGGGTGAAAATTGGGCGGCACAGACTCATGGGCTGAAATGGGAGGCTATTTGAAAAGAAAATCAGGTAACCATCCTTATCCAATCTATCTTTCTCTCTCTCTTTCTTTCCCTCTTTCTCTCTCTCCATCGATTCCTGATTCACTTTATTTTTTTTGTCTCTTATTGACTGTTTTTAAAGCAATCTTGGCTTGTACTCTTAAGACAGACATCCCCTTCTCCTGCTCTACAATTTGAAACCTATTTGTGTTCTAGTTGTGAAGAAGGGTTCTTGAACAAAACCAACTCTGGTTTTCTCCCCACTGACGAACATGTCCTGAATTCCTGAGTGCTCCCAGTCTTTTATGTTTTTCTCTCTCTCCAACATGGAGAAGTTACAGATTGCGTCACTCCCTTCCACGGACTCCTTCTGACTCCCTTCCTGTCTCCAAACAGATAATGATTCGCACACAAACTGTTTAATAGTCATTAATGCAGACGCAGTAGTATCATGTTATAAATCCCAGTAAATTAAATTAAATAGATCATACTCCTCAAGGCATATCCATGTCACGTACTGTAGATACAGAGCTCGCTCCTTCTAAATATTAAACACTAAACTCAGGTCTGTTGTTACATGTTTAGCTCAAATCAATGATGCTTAAAGCATAGAGGCACTAGGGAGCTCTTCATCAGTTAATATTTACCATCCAGAAAATTAGTTGCCATCTCACTGATCCCTTTGTGTTATGTGGAATAATGTTTTTCTGCTTTATAAGAAGTGTGACTGGGATTCATGATGCAGGAAAACAAAGTACTGACTGTGGAAGGAAATGGACAGTTGACATTTTTGCTGGGATCATCTTTGTGGGTTGAAGGGTATTTGGACGTCAATGCTGCAGTCTTTGTCTTTCTCTATTGTTCCCCTCCACTGCAAATTCTCAAGGTGTCCCTGCTTTGGAGAAGTTGTCTTCCTCTCTCCGCAGGGAGTTCTGTGAAGCCCTCTGGCTCGTGTCTTCTTATCCAATGCCCTGTCACCTCGGCCCTCCCCCGGGTCTGCATCAACCGTACCACACTGTGATGCAGCCGGCCAGGACCCTTTCAATGGAGCTCCTGTAGAAGGGGGGTTGACTGGTAGCCTTGCCTGCTTCAGTCTTCTCAGCAAGTGCAGTTGGCTGCTGCATGAAGGGTCCCGGCCACAAGTGTTGTCATTTCTACACCTGGATCGTGTCTGATCCACTGGATTCCTCCAGCAGCTCATTGATTGCAGTATTTTTCTATTCATCAGTGATCCCTTCTCTGCCCCTTCAGTAAACGAAGGGGCCATTTGTCTCTGAGGATAGAGAGAGTACTAATGTACTGTTTCAGCTGAAAGACAACATTTCTGACTGTACAGCCCTCACGTAGTGTTACACTGGAAGGGCAGCCAGAGTATTGCCCTTGACTCTTTGGCACAAGGATTGGATTCCCGATCTTCTAACGGAACGAGTGCTGACAACTCAGCCATTGCTCAAACTGGTGCATTATGATATGTTCGTATCCTTTTAAAACAGCAAGGGTCCTATTCAACCATGTATTCCCCTGCGGAGATGAGCATTTTAATAAGAGATGAGTGAAATAATGTATAATTCTAAATCAAGTTTGTACGTTAGTCATTAATGGGAGGCTATCAAATATTAAAGTCGTGAAGCAGACATCCAGGAAATGGTCAAACAAGATTTCAGATTAGAGGTTTTTTCTTCTGTACAACCTTTACAATATTTTCTAGGTTTTAAAATATTCAATAGAACATAAGTCTCAATGTTTTAAATTTAATTTTGAAATCTGTGCATGACTGATAAGGCCAGCATCCCTAATTGTCCGCTAGAAGGTGGCAGTGAGCAGCTGCTTGCACCAGCACAGCTGGTTGGGTTATGGGGAGTCATTATCTTGCAGGATCTTCCCTGGACCCAACACACAAATGACAGAAGAAAGCACATCAACACCTCTACTTCCTCAGGAGTTTGCGGAGGTTTGGTATGACATCAGAAAGGCTGGCAAATTTCTACGGATTGTGGTGAAAGTGTACTGGCCGGCTCATCGCAGTCTGGTACGGGGTCACCAACACCCCTGAGAGTAAAGCCCTGCAAAAGGTAGTGGACACATCCCAGGGACATCACAGGCAAAACCCTCCCCACTATTGGGAACATCTTCAGGGAACGCTGGCGATAGAGAGCACCAGAAATTGTCAAGGATCCATTCTACCAGCACACACTCTGATCTCACTGCTGCCGTCAGGAAAGAGGTGTCGGTGCCACAAGACTCGCACCACCAGGTTCAGGAACAGACTATCAGACTCAACGACAAACTCAATCAGGGACTCATTTAAGGACTCTTACGTTTGCACTTTATTTAATTATTTTCTTTCTGTATTGCACAGTTTGTTTACATTTCTTTATTTGTTTAAAAGTAGATGTGTTGAGTCAGTTTTTATTCTACTGCCGTCAAATGGTAATTTTGTTTTACCCACAGGAAAAAAGATTCTCAGGGTTGTATGTGATGTCATGTATGTACTCTGACAATAAATCTGAAATCAAATATATGAGATGATTGGCAACATGTGGTGTTCCCTGCACCTGGTGCTTTTGTCCATTGTGGTAGCGGTGGTGGTTTTGAAGATGTTGTCTGAATAGTGTGGATGAGTAACGGCAGTGCATTTTGTTCACAGTGTGCGCATTACAGTTTAAGATGGCAGATGAGGTGCCAATAAAGTGGGCGGCTTTGTCCTGAATGATAATCACAGAGTTCTGCAGCACGTATCCAGCCTCTTCTGTGAAAGTTGACCCGCGCCGTAATAAAACAAATAGCACCAAAACCACTTCTTATTGGATTAGGCTAGCAGGAGTGAGGGGTACAAGGAAAGAGTTCTCTGCACTGAGCCCCACAGAGTGCACGGTATCCTTGTACAGCCCCTATAGATGCCTATGTGCAGTTTTGCGTTTTTCACTAATTAGCAATCTAATACTATTGCAACTCTTGTCCTTTGCAGTTTCTGTGAAGTACCATCCAGTAACCTTCCCAGCAACATACTGAGAAGTCGATTCTCCTGTCCCATTCTAGCCATACCAGCTGTGGACTGCTTGACCTTCTAAAGCATTGATTCTTATTACTTACCTACTTACTACAGCAGAAGTCACATAATTCTTTACACATCTTCCCAAGTTGCTTGTGGTGACAAAGCTATTTGTCTGCATTCATTCCACATCCCTCTCAACCTTTCTCACCGTCTAAATGCTTGGGCAATGTTCAAATTGGTCCCTGCTTTCAACACTTCCTCTGGCAACTTGTTGCGTGCACTCAACCACCCTCTGTGTGAAGTAGACGCCCCTCGGGTGTGAACCTGTCCATGTTTTTACTGCAGCTATTTCAAGTCTTGCAAGGACCGCGTGGGATGGCTAAGCAAAAAAAAACAAAAACGCCCCTTTTATGATAAGAATGCGGCTTTGTTGAGACATAATTCATGCTTTTTACGTGCTGAACATGCTGTGGTGCTGGGGATCTGCAGTGCACCTGGAGTATCTCTTTTGTTGTTCTAAAAAGGTTGTGCTCAGCCAAAATGCTGTGCTCACTTAAAAGGGGAAATAGCTGGTGGGCTGCACCTTGCTCTCTGCAACTCGGTTCCTCTTGCTTTGCAAAGTGAAACTAAAAGGTTTACTTTATCAGAGTTTTCTTATAGTTTGAGAGAACTACTTATATATTTACTTATATATTTCAGCTCTTCCAATACTGGCAACATTCTCGTGAATCTCTTCTGTTGAGCTTAAGGAACGTTGTTGGTACCGCAATCATCCAAGCAAATGGCACGTGCGCATAGTGGGAAGAACCGGAGCTATCAATGTTTGAGTCAATCACATACTCTCCACCCTCACTAATGTTTGGGACAAAGACACTTTGCTCCTTTATTTGCCCCTGTGCTCCGCAATTTTAAATGTGTGAGCAAATTCACATGTGAATAATTTGCCGTTGTCATACCCACACTCCTGTTCGGCTCCGAATCATGGGTCCTCTACCGGCATCACCTACGGCTCCTAGAACGCTTCCACCAGCATTGTCTCCGCTCCATCCTCAACATTCATTGGAGCGACTTCATCCCTAACATCGAAGTACTCGAGATGGCAGAGGCCGACAGCATCGAGTCCACGCTGCTGAAGATCCAACTGCGCTGGGTGGGTCACGTCTCCAGAATGGAGGACCATCGCCTTCCCAAGATCGTGTTATATGGCGAGCTCTCCACTGGCCACCGTGACAGATGCACCAAAGAAAAGGTACAAGGACTGCCTAAAGAAATCTCTTGGTGCCTGCCCCATTGACCACCGCCAGTGGGCTGATCTCGCCTCCAACCGTGCATCTTGGCGCCTCACAATTCGGCGGGCAGCAACCTCCTTTGAAGAAGACCGCAGAGCCCACCTCACTGACAAAAGGCAAAGGAGGAAAAACCCAACACCCAACCCCAACCAACCAATTTTCCCCTGCAACCGCTGCAACCGTGTCTGCCTGTCAGCCACAAACGAGCCACAAACGAGCCTGCAGCTGACGTGGATATTTACCCCCTCCATAAATCTTCATCCGCGAAGCCAAGCCAAAGAAGGAAGAAGATCCCCTGCAGGCAATGAAGTCTGTGATTCATAGACATCACCAGGTCCTGAGTATCTTCTCTGGTGATGCTCTGCCAGGCCTCGACTGCAGTCATCTGGAATGTGCACTTTAATCACATATAACCATTTATGGAGCAGAAACAGGCCATGTTGGCCTTTCGAGTCCGCACCGGTTCACTGATTTTGTGCGCCCTCTTCGGGCATTGGTCCCAGTAGATCTTCATTCAATAACGATGGGTGAATTCAATGCAGGTGGAATCAGATAATAGCAAAACTATGAGCAAACAGATTGGCTGTCTGTGTACTAAAACTAGTAAAACTTGACGAAACTGGATTTATTAAGAAAAGACAAACAATGGACAATATCTCTAAGTTCATTAACTTAATCCATGCAGTACAAGGAAAGAAGACTCCAACAGTGGCGGTTGCTTTTGACGCAGAGAAAGCCGTTGACAGGGTAGAATGGAATTATTTATTTAAAGTACTACAGTGTGAATTGTTAGATTATAAATTTAAAACTGTGGAGTACAGGGGAAAATAAAGGAAAAGTGTGTCTTTGTCCCATACATTATGGTGGGCAGTGTATATGGTTGGTCCTTGGAGTTTCTGATTTAATTGATATATGGCACTGTGAGCCCCACCATGATGAGAATGAGGATGTTCCTGGACTCCTCTCCTCCTATGTGCCAGTTACTCGTTCCCAAATAGATCTGGCAGGACTGGAGACCTCTGATCTGATCCAGCCATTGTGAGATTGCTTAACAGGCTAACTTAATGCAGGTTCACTGATGGGAACTTTATTTTGAGCTATAGTAGGGGCACCCTTCTTGAATCATACGTTACATCTCAAACGCCAGGCTGCTGTTCATTGACTTCAGTTCACCATTTCATATGATCATTCCCCAGAGGCTGGTGGAGAGGCTATCCTTGCTGGGACGCAACACCCCTCTATGTAGCCGGATTCTGGACTTCATAATGGAAAGACCACAGCCTACTGACTACATTTCAAATGGGACTTAATAGACTGTGAAGTGTTACCCTGAGGGTACTGGAGACACCAGATAATCAGTTTGAAAAATGGCCCTGAATCCCCAACACAAAGAAAAACAACAGGAAATTACCTTTTATTTTGTAATTTGCAGGTTCATTAAATTCAACAAAGTACCCAACATGCAAACATTACTGTCTAAAAGAATATCTTTAAGAGCTAATTCTCTCATTGAGAAATTCAGTTTAACATATATACTTGTGCTAATAAATTAATGGAATAAACAATTTTGTCATTATTCTCACCTCATAATAATGTCACTGGGATCAAAGTTGGTTGTCCTTTCCAATTAACCGAGGTTTTGGGAGAAAGCTTTTCAAACATTTAAGCCTCATCCATTCTCTTTCAGTTGCAACGGTAATACTGTTACATATCTGATGCGCTCAAACGTACTTGTACTTTTTGGTCATTATGATGTGTAGAGAAGATGAAATTCATTGTTTTGTGGCAGCATCACAGGGTAAACATTCATTTAAACCCCTTTAAAATAAAAATAGTTTGAAGTAGGGTAGCGTCTGTGATTCATTGTTCATTCGGGAAACTGATGGCAAAGGGGAAGAAGTTGTCCTTGTGCCGCTAATGGCTTGTCTTCAGGCTCCTGTACCTTTATCCTGAAGGTAGCAGTGTGAAGAGGGCATGGCTGGGGGTGGGGGGGGGGGGGTCCTTGAGGATAGAAGCAGCTTTCTTAAGACACTGCTCCATGATGGAGTGAAGTCTGGTGCCCGTGATGTCGCAGGCTGAGTTAACAACCCTCTGGAGTTTTTTTTTCCTGTCCTGAGCATGGGCACCTCTGTATTAGGCAGTGATGCAACCAGCCAGAATGCTCTCCACAGGACACCAGTAGAAGTTTTCAAGAGTCTTCGGTGACCTACCAAATCTCCTCAAACTCCTCACGAAGTACAGCCGCTGGCGAGCCTTCTTCATGATGGCATCGACATGGAGGCTCTAAGACAGATCCTCAGAGATGTTGGCAGCCAGGAGCTTGAGTCTCTCCATTGCTGACCCTCTGAGGAATGCATGTTAAGGTGAGAAGTGGACGACTGGCTCGGGGCCTTGCAATGAGGAACCCAGTTTTACACTGAGCCCAATGTAAGTTCAAGGAGCATCACCACGCCTTTGAACCAGGATTCAACGATTTCAGATAATACCTTTCTCAAGTTTGTGTCGGTCTGTTAAGTTCTATTTAAAGACCCGATCATTTAAGCATCCAATTTATATCTTAAGCACTTGCTTCTTGAAGGCTTCTATTTTCATTACTTTGAACTCCTTTCTTTTTAAAAGATTTTAATAACTTGTACAAACAAAAATGGTACAATTCAATAATATAGCATGGACAGTTACATAAACTAGATAAGATATTCCATATATCACTAACATACATAAATTGTAAATCATATCCATAATTTATATTCTAAAAAGTATATGCATTTTTAGAAAAAAAAATCTAATAATATAAAAGGAGGAAAGAGGAATATAGTAGAGGAGAAAATCTCAAACCCCTTACCTAACCATGTTGCCAGTTGCAATTATGACTGGCTTAAAAGCAAAATGAAGGTCTTATTAAAAAAAATATATTAAGATGAACGTGAGAAGGATACTCTCTTAATTCCTGAACCTCGCTGCTTTCTGCCCAACAATAATTCTTCATACTTTGAATCACCTGCATTCCTCTATCCTAACTAAACTAGTCATGTTCTTATCTACTGTAATGCGAAGGATCACGTGTCACGTGACTCTACCAGCGGGTACCTAGTCAGAAGTCACCTCACCGGCCAATCAAGATCAGACGCCACCCACCTATTAGCGCACGCCTGACCATTGGCCCCTGTAATCACCTAACCCACACCTGGGCTGGACTCTCCAGCCGGAGATGCTATAAAGCCCACCACATGTGAGCCATCTGCTTCCTTTGCTTCTGGGACGAGCCCCAGCTCCACGCCAGGTTGTGAACCATGGGCGACTCTGGAGAGTCATTGGTAAGGTGTGAGCTGACAAAGGGTTGGAAGCTGTAGTATTGTGTGCGTAGAGATCACCATTCCTAGTTTAGTTAAGAGCCGAGCCTGCACTGTATCAAGGGGTGAAGGGTATTGTATTTTATTCCTTGATGGCAAAGACATTTCTCCACGAGTGGTTGTGGGTGTCTATTATCCCTGTGGTGACCTCCCTCACATGTGAATAAAGATGACTGTTTTAATCAGCCTGTGTTCAGACTTGCTGCTCTTTGGACCTGTTGAACTTATTTTTCCTCACATAACATCTACCTCCATCAAAACTCCCCTCATCCTTCTCAGTTCCACGGAGCACATGCTCGGGTTCTTCTATCCAACTTTTCTCAACACTGGGACCATTCCTGTAAAGCTTTCCTGCTCCTTCCCTTAGGAGGGAAGTGGACAGGAGTCTGTGCGGGTAGCGTAAGCATTGGAAACAAATCTAGGTGGGTGACATCTCTCTTTTGCTTCTCTTTCCCTGACTGTAACAGGCTCCCGGCAATTTTGCTGGTGGCGAATCTGCGGCAGACTAAAGCCATTTTTGTGTAATAACTCATGACATTAAAGGAATCTTGAATCTTGACCACAGTTGGAAGCATCTACCATTTGTGATCCGACCAGTATTTTGTCCAGGTTTAACATCACCTCCTCACCTTTCAGCTGAGTCTCAGGATGATGTTGTCCCTTCCCCATACGCTTTTCCATTCCAATATCGTCCGTCAATGAAGGAGAGAGATCAGCCAACACTCTGCAGTGTTTCACTTTATTTAGAACGGTGCAACTTTCAAAAAAAATGAAAGGTTATAAACTAAAATAATCAAAAATATTGTGCATCAAACCCAGCCGTAATTGATTAATAGGAAGTTAGCAATTTAAGCCAAAGTATGCTGTAATTCTTATTGTAATGGTGCTCAATGTAGCACAGCTCTATAAGGATAGCTGTGTCATGAGGAGATGCGTAGACACTTTTTGGGGCAGGTAGTTGATTATTGAATGCATTACCTTGCCTGTGGGAAAGTCCGTGGATGAAAAATTCTGTGAACGGTGAGAGTCCACGTGCAGAGGAGGGGTGCCGTGGGTCTCGGTGCCGTGGGTCTCGGTGCCGTGGGTCTCGGTGCCGTGGGTCTCGGTGCCGTGGGTCTCGGTGCCGTGGGTCTCGGTGCCGTGGGTCTCGGTGCCGTGGGTCTCGGTGCCGTGGGTCTCGGTGCCGTGGGTCTCGGTGCCGTGGGTCTCGGTGCCGTGGGTCTCGGTGCCGTGGGTCTCGGTGTCGAGGGTGTCAGTGATGGTGCTGTTGGCAAAATGGCTGCAGAAACAATCCAATGGTCCCCAAAATACAAGCCACAATAAAAATCCAGAGGAACAGCCGGTCCACCACCATGGCCACATACTTCCAGTCCTCATTTACCTGGAAGGGAAGACATTGAACAGGTATTGCAGAGCTATTCAAAATTTGTTCTTCTTATAAATTGTTCTTGAAATTTTCATATCAATTTTCTATGATAGGACATCGTTCTTTTAATGTTACCTTAGTGGGAACTTGCTGGACTCAAATGTACGCTGCATTTGACTGCACATTGGTGCTGCCTTCAAGGCCTTTGGAATATGAAGGATGTGTAGATTCAAGCCTTTTACAATGAGACCCTGATTTTTCTCAAAAATCCTGATGGTTTAGCGTCTCGTGCACTGCCAGACTGAGACCACCAACAAATTGGAGAAGCAACACCTCATCTGTCTGGGCACCCTCTAACCGGATGGCATTCCATATATAACCATATAACCACTTACAGCACAGAACAGGCCAGTTCGGCCCTACTAGTCCATGCCGTAGCAAATCCCCACCCTCCTAGTCCCACTGACCAGCACCCGGTCCATACCCCTCTAGTCCCCTCCTCTCCATGTAACGATCCAGTCTTTCCATAAATGTAACCAATGATCCCGCCTCGACCACGTCTGCCGGAAGCTCATTCCACATCCCCACCACCCTCTGCGTAAAGAAATTTCCCCTCATGTTCCCCTTATAATTTTCCCCCTTCAATCTTAAACCATGTCCTCTAGTTTGAATCTCCCCCTTTCTTAGTTGAAAAAGCCTATCCACATTTACTCTGTCTGTCCCTTTTAAAATCTTAAACACCTCGATCAAGTCCCCTCTCAATCTTCTACGCTCCAGAGAAAAAAGCCCCAGTCTGCACAACCTTTTCCTGGAACTCAGACCCTGAAATCCTGTCAACATTCTCGTGAACCTTCTCTGCACTCTCTCTATTTTGTTTATATCTTTCCTATAATTTGGTGACCAAAACTGTACACAGTACTCCAAATTTGGCCTCACCAATGCCTTGTACAATTTCATCATAACCTCCCTACTCTTGAATTCAATACTCCGATTTATGAAGGCCAACATTCCAAATGCCTTCTTCACCACACTATCTACCTGAGTATCAGCCTTGAGGGTACTATTTACCATAACTCCTAAATCCCTTTGTTGCTCTGCACTCCTCAATTGTCTACCATTCAATGTATATGACTTATTTAAATTTGCCTTTCCAAAATGCAGCACCTCACATTTATCTGTATTAAATTCCATCAGCCATTTCTCAGCCCACACCTCCAGCCTTCCTAAATCACCTTTTAATCTACAATAATCTACCTCACTGTCCACAACACCACCAATCTTTGTGTCAACCGCAAACTTGCTTATCCAATTCTCTACCCCTACATCCAGATCGTTAATATATATAACAAATAATAGTGGACCCAGGACCGAACCCTGAGGAACTCCACTAGTCACCGGCCTCCAATTGGACAAACAATTGCCTACCACTACTCTCTGACACCTTCCATCCAACCACTGCTGAATCCATTTCACTACCTCCTTATTTATACCTAATGCCTCCACCTTTTTTCTTAACCTCATGTGGGGAACTTTGTCAAAAGCTTTACTAAAGTCCAAATAGACAACATCCACAGCTTTCCTTTCATCAACCTTTTTTGTAACCCCCTCGAAGAACTCAATCAGGTTTGTCAAGCATGATCTACCCCTGACAAAACCATGCTGATTACTCCCTATCAATCCTTGTACGTCCAAAAATTTGTAAATAGCATCCCTCAGAACACTTTCCATCAACTTGCCCACCACAGACGTCAGACTTACAGGCCTATAATTCCCAGGTTTGCATTTGGACCCTTTCTTAAATAGAGGAACCACATGCGCAACCCTCCAATCCTTTGGTACCACCCCCGTGGCCAGTGACATCCTAAATATCTCTGTTAATGGCCCCACTAACTGTCCACTAGCCTCGCTGAGTGTCCTAGGGAATATTTTGTCCGGTCCGGGAGATTTATCCACCTTTATCATTTTTAACACAGCCATCACTACCTCCTCGGTTATCCTTATATGCTTCATGACCTCCCCACTATTTTTCTTTACTTCAACTGGTTGAACATTTTTTTCCCTAGTGAATACCGAGGCAAAGAAATCATTCAAAATTTCCCCCATTTCCTCATACTTCTCACTCAGCTTACCCTCGCTATCTACAAGGGGTCCAATTTTATCTCTCACTAATCTTTTACTTTTAATGTACTTATAGAAACCCTTTGGATTTATTTCTACTCTGTCAGCCAAAGCCTCTTCATGCCTTTTTTTGGCCTTTCTAATTTCTTTCTTAAGATTCCTTCTACACTCCTTGTAGTCCTCCTTCAACTTCTCAGCTCCCTGCTCTTTATACCTCTTGTACACCTCCCTTTTTCTCCTAACCAAATTTCTATTCATGTGGACTTCTCCGGCTTTTGTTAAAACCCCTCATTCCCCCCACCCCCCCGCCCCTTGCCTTCCCCCAGCTCTGTCTCTCCCATCTCCTCTCACAGGCATGATAAATTTTCACCTCTCCCCTTATCATATCCAATTAACACCTTTTGTTGGTCTATATTCCTCGCTGAAAGACCGGCTGAGTTTCTCCAGCATTTCGGTGTTTTTTTACTACAATTTTAACGTTGGCAGAATTTTATATTTCATTTTGACGTCTATCTCTATGGTTCTGTTTCCTGCACTCATTGTAAACTGCGACCCTACTTCCCATATTCCCTTTGAAGTCACCTGCTGCTTCATTTAATGTATTTAACTTAAGCCTTATGTCCAAATAAAAGTGGTAAAATGTGTTGTTATATTATCATTATTTGTATATACTCATGTAACAGTTTAATTTGGTAAATGATTTTTTAACATTAAATTTATGGGGTCACCTATTACATGGATACTGTTTTTGACCACAGTAAGTATCTGCGTCGTCGGCTCCGTCACGAGCTCTAATGGGGAGGCCAGTCGGGGCCAAGGCGAGAGTTCGCGACTGGGAGTTCCATCCTGTGGGTGGCCAGGGTAAAGATGGGAGACTAGGGTTGACTTTTACACGCGATATATGGAAAATACCAGATTTTTGGGCCAAATAGGGGAGTCAACTTTTACCCAAGTATGTGCAGTATATTAATAATTGTGATGGTAATGTAGATGGCATAGAGCATATCTGCACAGTACAAGCCCTTCAACCCATGTTGTGCTGACCAATAGAAACCTACTTAACAAACTAAACCTTCCCGACTTCACTCCCATGACCCATACTTTATCTAAGAGTCTTTAAATCTAGCTTATTCCAGCCTCCACCACCACCCCTGGCAATCCATTCCTAGTACCCACTATTCTCTGTTTTTTTTAAAAAAAACCTATCCCTTATGTCTCCCCACAGGGCTCAGTCCTTAGCCCTCTACGCACTTTACACCTATGGCTCGATTCAACAACAACACCATCTACAAATTCGTTGAGGAGGGAGATTGAAAACTTGGTCAAATGATGCACCAACAATAATCTTGCCCTCAATGTCACCAAAAGCAAGGAGCTGTTTAAGACTTCAGGAAAGGGAAAACCAGAGGTGTACGATTCAGTGATCATTGGGGAATCAGAGGTGGAGAGTCTTGGGAGTCACTATCTTGGAGCATCTTACCTGGAGCCAACACACTGTGAAGAAAAAGCATGTCAGCTCCTCTACTTCCTCAGAAGTTTTCGGAGGTTTGGTATTGTATTGGAAACCTTGGCATATCTGTACAGATGTGTGCTGACCGGCTACATCATAGTCTGGTGTGGGGACAATGCCCACTGAGTGTAAACCCTTGCTTAAGGGTATGGAAACAGCCCAGGACATCACAGATAAACCTTTTCCCACCATCGGGAATGCTACTGTTGGAGAACATCAGCAATCATCAAGGATCCACACCACCCAGCACATGCTCTTCTCTCACTGCTGCCATTGGGAAAGCGTTATCGGTGCCACAAGACTCGCACCACCAGGTTCAGGAACAGCTGCTCCCCCTCCACCATCAGACTCCTCAACCACAAACTCGATCAGGATTTCTTTTAAGGACTCTTGCACTTTATTGTTTGATTTTTTTTCCCTCCTCTCCGTATTGCACAGCCAATTTGTTTAGTTTTATGTGCATTTTTTTTGCACTACCAATAAATGGTAATTTTGCCTGGCCCACAGGAAAAGGAATCTCAGAGTTGTATGTGACGTCATGTATGTATGTACTCTGACAATAAATCTGAAATTTGAATCTAAACCTTCCTCTTCTCACCTTGTACAGATGTGCTCTGGCATTTGCTACTCTTGCCCCAGGAAAATGGTGCTGGCTGTCCACCCTATCTATGCTTCCCATAATTATGTAGACCTCTGTTAAATCACCTCTTCTTTGCTCCAGAGAAAAACCCCAGCTCTGTTAACCTTACCTCATAAGGGACATTCTCCAATCCAGGCAAAATTGTGGTAAATCGCCTGTGCACCCTCTCCATAGCTTCCACTCCCTTCCTGTAATGCACAATAACTAATTTTGCAGGTGACTCAAAATTGACGGTACAATGGCCCGTGGAGATGGTGATCTTAAAACTACAACAGGATCTAGATCAACTGGATAAGTGGGTTGCGTAATGGCAGAAATAGAGGAGACAGGAACTAGAAAAGATAGCATTGAAAGAATAAAAACTGATCGATCACTAACACTCTCAGACCAATCTAAAACTCAAAGCACTTAGAGAAAGAGTCGGTTTCTGTGCTGCACTCTCTGTTCTACATGTCACTCGTCAGCCTCCTATGCTCCACTGAAAATTAACCCAGCCTATCTGTTGTCTCCCACAGCCTTCCATCTGGTTGGTCTCTCCTGCACTTTCTCAATGGTTGCCACATCCTTCCTGTAAACTTGCAGGAACATCGCTCAGGGATCCTTTACCCTGTCAGAGAGGTAGCTGTGGCCTCAACTTTATGCAGGGCAGGGTCTTTATCCTGAAATCCCTACTCAACAGTTTTACTCGAGAAATAAGTTGTTGACATTAGCCACACTTACACTCTGATTTTCATCATCGTTTTTCACGTGGTCGGCAATGAACTTCACCCCTTCGATGGCTTCTTGCAGTTCCAGGGAGAGCTTCAAGGAAGTTCTTAGTCTCACATCTTGATGGCAGCCAAAGCCTTCAGGTGTGTCCAGTACATTTAAGTCATAGACTTTGGCAGTTGTTGGGTTTATAAAGAAGCCTGAGCTTTTGTTCTTTTCTGGACTCATGTGAGCACTGCAGAGATTGCTCTTCCTGTGTTGGGACTTTTGTTTTTTCCCATCATTTTGAGGCCTTTTTATGAACAGTAGGGCTGGAAGCCTCTCCAGGAAAACCATCTTCACCCATTGGGGCATGGTGTGAGTGCTGGGGGAACGGTGGTGAATGTTCAGTACGCAGACACTGGTCACGATAGAAAACGTCACCAGGACCATGGTGAACATGAGATACTTCCCAATTAGTGGAACATCGAGGGAGGTTGGTGGGACAATCTTGGAGATCAACAGCAGGAATACAGTGAGAGCCAGTAAAACAGAGATACACAGGGTCATCTTCTCACCACAGTCTGATGGTAGGTAGAACACCAAAATAGCTAGTGAGGTTATGAGAATACATGGTATTATCAGATTGATGGTATAAAAGAGGGGTTTTCTCTTTATGATAAAGTCATATGTCACGTCAACATAAGCTGGGTCCAGTGGATTTGTGTTCCTTCTCCCTGGAAGCGACACGATGTCCCACTCCCCGCTGGGTGTGAAATCATCCATGATTGCACTATCAGTTTTGGGAATCAGGTCAATTTCAGTATGGTCGTAGGTCCAAGACCTGAATTTCATGGTGCAATTCTGCTGGTCGAAAGGGAAATGCTTCACCTCAATCTTGCAGGCACTCTTGTAGATGGCAGGTGGCAGCCAATAGATGCTCCCTGTGAATGAGATGATGGCATTGGTGTACAGGGAGACTTCATAGGTTCCATCAGCGCTGTAATGAGAAAGAAAGATGTGCAGAATATACAGAGAAGGAATCGGTCACAGAAACATTTTCACGGGGTGGGGAGGAATATTTACTTGAAGCAGGTAATGCAAGAACCAATTATAAATCGATTTGGACTCCGTGTCCCCATTTTCAGGGACTACCAACACCTCTGTTTCCCCATTTTCCAGGGTTGGGTTTATGCTCAACCACCAGCTGGTCTGTACTGGTGATCGTACTGTAGTTTACCCATGGTCCGGAGTATCTATTGTGAAAGGTTAAAAATGGCCAGAGTCCAGTGGATTAAAATATCAGATGTGGGGATCGGATTGCAGTCCAATTGAAATGCAGCAAGAAGCAATCTGCTGGAGGAAGCCAGCAGGTCATGCAGCATCAGTGGGAGAAAAAGAGTGGTCGACATTTCCAGTCGGAGCCCTCTGTCAAGACTGAGTGTGTAGAGGGGAGGTGGCCAGTGTAACTGAAGTGTTAGAGGCCTCCACACCCCACAGTTTGGGGTAGAAGTTGCTGGCCTTGTCCCTCAATAAAATGCTCTAATAAGATGGAAGCGGGAGAGTTGCTTTTGCTGGGCAGGTGAGGTTCGAACTTGGGGACAGAGCCTCAAAATTCACCCTTTGAACTCTGGCCATTTTTAACTTTGCATAAAATATACTCTGGACTGGGTCCATGGGTAAAGTGCAGTATGAACACAAGGACAAACCAGCTGGTGGTTGAGAATAAAACCAGTCCCGGAAAATGGACACTGAGTAGTTAGAAGGGTCCAAAGTGTTGAAACAGAAGTGACGAGCAACTTCTTCCCTCAGAGAAGTGAATCGTTGGAAACCTTTGCTCAATGCACCTGTAAATGCAGGCTCACAATTCAGATTTATTGTGAGAGTACAAACATGATATCACATAAAACAGATCCCCCCCACCGTGCACACAGTAAACGAGCACGAGATAAATTTAAATAAATATTTTATACTTTTGATTTAAAGGTTATGGGGAATAGGTTTGTGATGGAACTGAGTCTACAGTCAGATGCTCTCCATCACAGTAGCGGGGATCTCCCAGTGGGCATCCATTTCAATTCCCCATCCCATTCCCTTGCTGACATGTCTGTCCATGCTCTTGTGCATTGCCAGATTGAGATCATCCACAAGTTGGAGGATCAACACCTTATCCTCCAACTAGATGGCATCAACATAGACCTCAGGCTTCCATTAAACCCTTCCCCCCCTCATGCCCACCACCCCCCCCATCTTTCTTCCCACTGTTGCCTTTCTTAATCTCTCTCTCTCTCTTCCCATTTCCTTCTGTCTCCTTTCATGGAGCCAAAAATCAATTCTCAACTCTCCTCTTATCATATCCAATTAATACCTTTTGTCAGCCTGGAGTCCTCCTCCAGTCAGTCTTCAGTCTTTATTCTGAGGGCTTACTGGTCAGATTAGCCGTGATTTTATTGAATGGGAGAGCAGGCTAGCTGGGTCAAATGCCCTATCCTTGCTCCCATCCTTTATAATAACCATGAAGGGTTATGGCCTGAAACATAGACTATCTAGTGCTGTTGTTCTCAACCTTTTTCTTTTCCCTCACATACCACTTTAAGTATTCCCTATGCCATAGGTGCTCTGTGATTAGTAAGGGATTGCTTAAGGTGGGATGTGGGTGGTAAGAAAAAGGTTGAAAACCACTGTTTTAATTGTCCCTCATTGACTCGTTATGTGCACGGTTTCAGAACTCCAAAGGAAATGGACCAAAGACAATTTTTGTCAAGCAAAATATTTCAGTAACAATTGGGTCGAGAGCAATGATCTCAACCTTCCCTTCCCACTCACATCCCACCTTAAAGCAATCCCTTACTAATCACAGAGCACTGATGGCAGAGGGATTACTTAAGGTGGGATGTGAGTGGAAAGAAAATGGTTGTGAACCTGTGATCTAGAGCCTTCCATAGATGCTACCTGACCTGCTGAGTTCTTTCAGCATCTTGTGCATTGCTCTAGTCTCCTGAGACAGAAGGAGATGGGTTGAAGTCTTCTTCCAGAGATTTGAGGTCAAGATGTAATATTTTACTGTCATACTGGGGATGTGTGGAGAGAGAACCTGGAGGGAGTCAGCAGGTTGGGGAGTGTTTTGGGTCAAGATCCTTTCTGCTTCCAGGCCCTCTGAGTCCCTCCAGCTTCTCAATTCTTAATTCTTGTACTTCTCGCTGAACTCACTTGTTGTACAGAATGATGTCAGGGAGCCAGATGTTCTTGGAGTACACCCGTAGCTTTTTGATCCCCTCATATTCCTCAGGGTCCCAGTTGAGTCGATAGTCCACCCACTCCTGCAACAAAGCACATGACTGCAAGTGACCACGGTCCCCCTTGCTTCGAGTGGACATTCCCACATTCTGGAAGACTTGGAGAGCCACTCACCTGTTTTAACCAAACGTTTGTGGTCATTATCTGTTCACGTTCGTTCTGAAGGCAAAGTGGGAAACAGGAGAGTTAGCACAAGTGGTACGTACGTGGAATAAGATGGTTTCACTTCACATAGACGGAAAAGAGAGAGAGGTTTGATCTGGAAACTTCTCGCATTCTTCTCTCCCCCACCCCCCATACCACTCACCCCTCGCCAATTGCCTTTGGATTCAAGATCCCTTTCTTGTCATGTAATGGTTCAGAACATGTAATATTACACAAAATCACCTTCTACCTGCTGTCAGGCAGACAGTATTTAGACCTGCCAGACTGTTTCATTGCCCCTCAAGCATCCTGGGTGGATTATAATTTAGTCAATCTACCTCATTAAGACCTAGAGAATCATTTCTCTGGGGTAAATGCACCCAACAAAT
The DNA here is from genome assembly GCF_036971445.1 of Narcine bancroftii. Lineage (NCBI taxonomy): Eukaryota > Metazoa > Chordata > Chondrichthyes > Torpediniformes > Narcinidae > Narcine > Narcine bancroftii. Next base: position 9,191,975 of record NC_091479.1, on the reverse strand, counting down.
GAGCAGCAGTGCTTTCCTTCCACAACAACACCTAACAGCCTGAACACGCCTGGGATAGTCTGATCTCGGAAACTAAGCAGGCACATGACTGGTCAGTATTTGGAGGGGAGACTGCCTAGGCCACCAGGTGCTGTAGGTTTCTATGAGGGACCCTGGATAAAGTGGTGACTCTGTCTGCTTTATGGTAGACAAAAGTTAAAGAAATTCATGTACGTTACATTCTAAATGTAGCATTACATGACAATAATGGAACCTTTAAACTTTTACCTTTTTACATTTGCCTTAGCAAAGTCAAACTACCATATATTCTTGAATATAGTCAATCCCATAAAAAAGTTGACGTTTTTTGGCCTAAAACTCCTGTATTTTCCCTATGTCACATGTAAAGGTCGACTCCACTATTTTGGCTGCAGACACCCGCCCCAGCTCCCAGTGCCTCGTCCATTGAACCCATTGCCTTGGCCACCAGCCCATCCAAGCTCCAGGCGCCCTGAACGTGAACTTACCGCTGACGCCTTGAACGACGCAGGTACTTACTGCGGTCAAAGTAGTGTCTGTGTAAAAGACAACCCCACATATTTGACCCAAAAACTTGGTCCCCGAAACTCGACTATTACATGAGTATGTATGATATATTCCCCACCTATGGAGCAGAAGAGGTATGTATTCTAGATCAGACTTCTGTGCTCAAAGTAGATACATTAATTTCCTAAAGTTTGTGATTTTCACCAATTTTCTTTCCTCTTCTGTTTGTGGCCCTATCTCCCATCCTCAAGGACTGGTGTTCTTAAGCCTCCCCATTCCCTTAAAAGATTGCTTTGACTGACTTGTTCCAGTATCTCATGGTAAACATTTTAGTGATAAGTCTTTCAGATCTTTTGGTTGACTTACCACATTGATAAGCTGTGCTAGTGAGACCTGAAAGACGATAGACACCAGCTCAGAGATGTTCTTAGCTGGTCGAATTAGCTTGTTGTATCTCTCGGGGTCCAGGAGGTGATCGACGAGCATTTCTTCAACATCTGCACCGTAGGCCCCTGTGGAACAGGAAAACGCGGCTTGAAGACCAGCAGTATATTGGTTTCAAATTAAGAATTCTGTTCCCACCTCTTCTAAAGCACAAAGATCCCAAACCCGATTTCAGATTTATTGTCAGAGTTCATCCAGGGCATGAATAGCACAATGCCTTTATGGCACCAGTGATTGAGACCAGGGTTAAAATCCTGTGCTGTCTCCAAGGAGTTTGTATGATCACCTGGTATCTGCGTGGGTTTATCCCACGTGCTCCGGTCTCCTCTCATCATTCGAAAAGTATCAAGGGTGTAGGTAAATTGGGGAGCACAGACTCGTGGGCTGAAATGGCCTGTTACCATGCTGTATTTCTAAATTTATTTTGAAATTATTCTAAATTTCAGAGGTGATGTTTCAGGTAGGAAAAAAAAAAGAAATTAGACTGAAAGATTAAAAATAAATACTTGAGTAAAAATGGTGAACTTCACTCCCCGCATCTCCTGCTAGTGGGAGAGTCCTTTTTCCCCGAGTAGTTTAAAAATATTTCTGTGCTGTACCAATCGAGCTTCCTGGTTGACTTTGAGCAGGGCAACACAGATGCTGGGATTAGTTCAGCTTTCTCGAAGTCAGCAAAGCCAAATATTCAATGGCAGGAGACGGGAGTTTCCTTCCCTAGTTATTGAGTCACAACGGTTCAATCCACTGTCTCTTTGCAGAGCAATCCAGTCAGTCTCTCTGCTGCTCTCTATGCCTAAGCAAGTTCACTTCCCTCAGATGCCTCTCTAATTTCCTTTTGAACTCATTGGTGTCTCTGCACCCACCTGCCCTCCAGTATACTGAGCCTCTTACCCCCAAATCCACTCCCGACAGGGTACACTGACTCCATCTTGTTCATTCAGCTGAAGCTCTCAAGTCTGCACATGTTCTCTCCAGGTCGGACGGCAATCTCCATAAGCCAAAGCTGTGCTGAGACTTTCACAGCTCGGATTGAGTCTGTTTGCTCTTTGTTTTGATTCATCTATACCAGCTCCCTGTATGACAGAATCCTTTTCTATACCAGCTCCTCATCTATACTGGCGTCCTCAGTGCTGATCAAAAAGCTCCAAGCCCTGGGCCTCTGAACCCCACTCTGCAACTGGATCCTTGACATCCTCATCGAAAGACCACAGTATGAATTGGAAACAGCGACTCCTCCTCACTGTTGATCATGCTTTGCCCACTGCTCTACTCTCTATACGCCCATGACTGTGTGGCTAAGAACAATTCAAATGGTTGCCAACAGAATCACAAACCGCAATGAGGGAGATAGATGGTTGAGTGGTGTCACACCAACGACCTTGCGCTCAACATTAAGGAGATGATTGTGGTCTTCAGGAAAGTCCTCATTGAGGTCTCCGTAGTGGAGAAGGTCAAGAACTTCAAATTCCTGGGTGCAAACATCTCTGAGGATCTGTCCTGGAGCCTCCACCTTGATGCCATCATGAAGGCTGCTTGCCAGCAGCTATACATTGAGAGGAGTTTGAGGAGATTTGGTATGTCACCAAAGACTCCCGCCTTGAAAACTTCTACAGGTGTACCGTGGAGAGCATTCAGGCTGGTTGCATCAGGGTCTGGTACGAAGGTGTCAATGCTTAGGACAGAAAAAAAACTCCGGAGGGTTGTTAATTTGCCCTGCGACATCATGGGCACCAGTCTTCACTCCATCAAGGACATCTACAAGGGGCGGTGCCTTAGGACAGTAGGCTCTATCCTCAAGGACCCCCACCACCCAGGCCTCTTCACTCTGCTACCATTGGGGGGGGAAAAAGGTAAAGGAGCTTGAAGACGAGCACTCAGTGCCACAAGGATGGCTTCTTCCCCCGCCATCAGATGCCTGAATGAATCAAAGACACTGCCTTTCTTTGACAATTTCTTGTGCTTTTTAAAATTTATTTTATAAGGTATTTTATAGAAATGTTTGAAGTAAAAGACCAAAATTCTGTAGGCACTGTGGTTAAAGCAAAAACACGATGCTGGAGAAACTCAGCAGGTCAAACAGTTGGATAAAAATACATAACCAAAATTTTGGACTTGAGCCCTTCATCAAGGTGTCGGCAGCAGGTGGAAATAAAAATGTCAGCAGGTGTCTGAAGAAAGGGGTTGGGGGGAGGCGTGGAGGTGATAGTTGGAGAAGGGAGGGAGGAGACAGCAGTGATCAAGGGGAGGAGGGATGGCTGGGTGAAGGGAGAGAGGAGAACTGGGAAAGGAGGGGGAAGAGGAGAGCAGGTTAGCAGAAACCAGAAAAGTCAATGTTAATGCCATCTGGCTGGAGACAGATAATCATATAAATGTTTGCACTGTGTGATGCTGCCACAAAACAACAAATTTTGTGACATGTTCATGATAATAATTTCTGATTCTGATCCCTATGTCAGTTCCTCAACTCTACTGGCTCCCTGTGTGAGATTCCTCCTTTATTGTAGCTCCCCATCTGATATATTCCAACAACCCCCACCCCCCCACTGCCCCCAGAAATCTCACCCTTTCCATCCCTGTACTTTTCTCCACTCCGACCTCTTTCTTTCCCCATTCCCCTTGTTCCTCTTCCACTCCCTTCACCTGCTCATGCAGCCATGTCTCTCCACAGTGCTTTGCTGAGAAACCAAGCCCTCTGAACAAGTTCTGAAAAGTCTCCTTTGGGTCAGTGTTGGTGTCAGTTTCCCCTTGGGATATTTTCTTGCTTTTGAAAGGGACGTTGAATGGAACTGTGTCAGTGACATAGCCCTCCCTGGGCTGCCGGAGAGATTTGGTCCCCCGCAGAACTGCAAACAACACCTTTATAGGAGGGGGAATAAAGGACTTTTTCTGAGAGGAGATTTTGAGACCATTTTGAGATCATTCTGTGACAGGCAGCGGAGTAATCCCCAAAGAGTAGTAAACCAGGAGTTGAGAGTTGATATGCCTCTCAATTTAAAAGTAATAAAGGCTGGTTAAGATTGTTAAAGAATCACATACAAGTTTGAAAACTGAACACTTTTAGTGTATCCGCAGTATTAACTTACTGCATCCGGTGCTCCCATTGTGGCCTTCTCTATATCAGAAAGACTGGGCATAGAGAAGGAGATCTCTTCGCTGAGCACCTTTGCTCTGTGCGCATCAGTGACACGGATCTCCCATTGGCTGACCATTTCAGTTCCGTGCCCCACTCCCACACTCGCGTGCCTGTCCGCGGCCTCATGTACTATCCCACCAAGACCAGCCACAAATTGGAGGTGCACCACTTGATTTTCCCCTGGGCACTCTCCAGCTGGATGATATTAACATCGACTTCTCTGGTGTCTGCTAACCTGTTCTCCTTCCCCTCTCCCTTCCCTTCCCTCTGGCTTCTTTCCTTCAGCTCTCCATCCCCTTCCCCAACTTGCTGCTGTGGCCTCCCTCCCTTCTCCACCTATTACCTCCTGCCTTTGCTACCATGCTCCTCACCCCACACCTCCCCTCTTACCCTTTTATTTGGATACCTGACAATATTTCTTCATACCTTGATGAAGGGTTCAAGCCCAAAACGTCTGTAATATATCTTTTTCTTTGCTATTTTAAGGATGCTGTTAGACTAGCAGAGTTTTCACCAGCATTGTGCTTTTAGTTCAACCACAGTGCCTGTGTAGACTTATGTGTTTTACTTAAGACAGATTCGTATGTCAAAGCAACACAGGGTCATTGTAATAACTTCTTGGAAGTGCTCTAAGCATAACTGAAGGCTGGGCAGCCAGCGATAGCATCTGACAGCCTGCTGGAGCTTTCTTGCTGACGGCTGCAAACATGAATGTAGGCAACTCTCAGCATGTGAATTATGGGAGAAGAGGGTCGGTAATGCGCAATATCACACTGGCTTAAATCCCAGAGATGGCAGAGGTCGACAGCATCGAGTCCACGCTGCTGAAGATCCAGCTGCGCTGGGTGGGTCACGTCTCCAGAATGGAGGACCATCGCCTTCCCAAGATCGTGTTATATGGCGAGCTCTCCACTGGCCACCGTGACAGAGGTGCACCAAAGAAAAGGTACAAGGACTGCCTAAAGAAATCTCTTGGTGCCTGCCCCATTGACCACCGCCAGTGGGCTGATCTCGCCTCCAACCGTGCATCACAGTTCGGCGGGCAGCAACCTCCTTTGAAGAAGACCGCAGAGCCCACCTCACTGACAAAAGGCAAAGGAGGAAAAACCCAACACCCAACCCCAACCCACCCATTTTCCGCTGCAACGGTGTCTGCCTGTCCCGCATCGGACTTGTCAGCCACAAACGAGCCTGCAGCTGACGTGGACATTTACCCCTCCATAAATCTTCGTCCGCGAAGCCAAGCCAAAGAAAAGAAATCCCAGAGATGTAAAAATGGATCCTTCTCTCTCCCTCTCACCTAATGCAGAGCTCCGATTTCTCGCTTCAGTCAATTCTGCCCATTGCCAAGAGCCAACCTCCAGTGAGTGCCCTCATGTCATGCATTTAGGTAGCGGACTCCACCTTGACCCATAAAACCACACTGCAGGAATGAGCAACATCCGTGGGGGGGGGGGGGGGGGTGGGTCAAGACCCTGAAGAGTCTTCTATGGTTGGCGTGGCTGTCACTGAGCAAACTCTGAGAAGGTCGGGGGGAGCATCCATGGTCCGTCGGCATTTTATGGGGTCTGGACGTGCCCCCTGACCCGTGGAGCCCCTGCAACTTTTGTTTGCCCGCAGATGCCAGCACCCTTTTTTGCTCTACAGGACACATTGGTCCCTGGGTTACTGGTCTGTAGAGTCAAGATGCAGCCGGCTAGGTTGGTTCGCGTTTCAGCATGGTGTCTGGGAGAATCAATATATTGGACACCGGGGTGCCTTGGCTAATTGTTTTAAGTCATACTTTCAAGTGCCGAGGATTGCCCACGAACATTCGTCGTACTCTCGCTGATAACCCTTACTTCATTCACCCTGTTTCAAAATATCCATGTATTGCAATAACATCTAGTGCGTTCGTTATGCCAAGCAGAAGAAGCAAAATTCTCCCATCACAATAGAACCTGTAACGACGTTGATATAATTTGGGTTGCAAACATTTTCCTCCCAGCCAATAGATACAAGGGATGCACTTACTTGTTGCAATAGTTAACAGGGTGAGATAGAGAACCGAAGCCATCTCTCTGGAGGCTGCCCCAGCTTCACCTGGCCCCGGACCGGACAGGAGAGCCGCGAGTAGGCGATCGGGGCCGGAGCAAAGGCGAGGCGGCGTTTGGTTGCTCCAGCGTCGGGAGCTCTCCAAGGTACTGGAAGGAAAAGCTGGGAGCTCGATCGCAACCTGCGACACTGCACGACACTGAGGCGCGGACCAGCTGCCTATTCCAGCGACCTTGGAGAGGACTTGGGGCTGGTTCTTGAGATGTTCCCATGTCAAGTACCACACCCCATGGCCATAGCAGGGGCTCAACCCCTTTGCTGTAGCAGGGAGCCCTGAAGTGTGTGCCTTTTACTCAGCCAGGAAAGAGACGAGCGACAGACCAAAGCAGAAAGATGTTTGAAAGACCTACGCTTTCCCCATATCCTGCAAATGTCCTCAGTGGATGAACATTTAACCCTTTGCTCGGATTCACCGAGCAGGACCGAAGCAGACCCTTTGGCCTTTCGTGTTCATGCTGACTACCAACCACCCGTTTTTACACTGATCTTCTCACCTTCCCGTCACCTCCACCCCCTCCCCTAGTTCTACTAAACCCCCCTCACGCACTTTACAGCGGTCAATTAAGCTTCAAACCTGCACGTTGTTGAGATGATGGAGGAAACCGTTAGAACTCAGGCAGAACGTGCAAACACCACGGAGACAGGACGGAACCCAGGCGGATGGTTCTGCGAGGAGCACTTTCCTAGGCGTTTAGAGTGGTTGTACTCATTTTAAATTGGATTAGGTCGACAGAATGTGTTCTCGTTTCAATAAATGACATGTAATCTCTGGGTCTCCAAATGTTAGACTCATTAACTGACTCGCAGTGAGTGGTGAATGTTTGAAAAATGGGTTCCAGACCTTAACATCAATCTAGTATTGGACAATAACCAAACCTCTTAGTTAATGCCATGGGTTTGCAGTGAAATTGCTCAGGCTGGAAGAAGTTCAGAACAGCAGAGTATTTAGCATTTTTTTTAGTAGTTTTGGATAACACTTCCAGACCAATGATGGGTGTATGGGTCTAAAACCACAGTGGTGATGAGCTGAAACTCAATAGGAAACAGTCAAACAGGGCTTTCAAATGGGAATGGGATGGTCCTTCCTGAGGGCAAGTAATTTACTAGACTGTGGGTAAAGGGAGGGAATGGGATTGGATGGATTGCTTTTTAATGAGTAGCAGGGCTTAGATGTACTGAATGGCCTTCTTCAGTGCTATAATGTTTCTAGCGGAACATACCCAGTTGATAACAATGGACAACAATTTTTTTTTCAAAAAGTTTCCTTGCTGAAAATGGTGATTATAATGGACAACTTCAAGCTGAACCCAAAGATAATTTCAGGTTTGCTGTATCACATAGGAAATTGGAGAAGTATGAAATTAACTTTCATTGAAAATTAACATGTTTAATCGCATCATGACGCTGACATATTGTGTCAGTTCAGTTGTCCTAAAAATGTTTTGCCGCTGACTTTCGTTTGTACTCAGCATCTGATGCCTCTCGTGTCAGTGTCCAACAATAGTGATGGATTCTAGTTGCCCAGATATCGTTTTTCCACGATCGCAAATGTCCTGGTGAAATGTTTCACCGTGTTCATCACTGACGGCACCAAGATCAGCAGGGAAGACGTCCAAGTGTGAATGCAGAAAGTGAATTTTCAACCACCTGTTACAGTTCATGGTTTTGTCGGCTTGAAGTAGACAAAATATAACAGGAAATCACAAAAATAGGTTATACCTTTAAAAGAAAAACTGTATGTGATAGGAAATTTTAAGGTGACTTTCATGAGCACCCAGAAGTGTTCAGGAAGCAAAATCTTAATTGTTCAGTGTAATTTAGGGCAGAGATCAAATCATTTGCTCTCTGAGTCTTGGAAGACCACTGTGGGAGCAGCTTCCCCAAATGACTGAGGTGGTTCAAGCACGTGGTTCACCACCTTCTTGTGGAGCGCACTTAGGATTAGACAGTAAGTGAGTTGTGACCTTGATTGAGAAGCCCACATTTGGTAAATAAACTATTTTTCATTGACAAGTCGGGATTTTAATTTTGAGCTCTTCACAACAGGTAGCTCTTCCTTCCTGAGAAGTTGCCCCATTAACCCTTTGGGCTCTGTCACCCGGTTTTCAGTGACTATCAACAAGAGCATATACTCTGTGTTCTGGTTTTTGGGGACTGGTTTTATACCCAAACATCAGCTAGTTTACCTATGCACCCAGTCCAGAGTATACATTACAAATGGTAAAAAAAAAATGACCGGAGTCCAAAAGGAGCATAGGAACATGGGAAGTAGGAACAGGAATAGGCCAAAAATGGTTAATGATTGTTGGAAATTTAAGTCAAATTGATGCAATATTTGGCATTTCCACCCTGTGGGGCAATGATCCTGCTTGGTCCACTGGGATAATGGTCCCATTAGCAATGAATCTTTTCAACTGGCCCCCACCCTCACCACAAACTCACCATGTTCTTCGTTCACTTCTGGTTTTACACGGACGAGATCCCAATAAAATCTCTTCTCGTTAAGGGTGACGATTAACCTGTAGCTCAAGGTTCAAGTTCATTCTCACATTTACTGAGACTCAGCGGCAGAGGGTGATTTGGCATGAGGAGTTGGTCAGGGTGTAATCAAGGCCAAGCCTCATCCTCCTTGCTCCCCAGTAAAGCTGGTTTGAAGAATCAATCAGGGGCAAATAATTAGGAACAGGTGCCAGCTATGGCTCGGTGGAGGTAATACGCTGATAAAATTATGGATTAATGACCCATTCTATAAGCATGCATGAAATTGAATAACAGAACATTACTCCTCCACATTGTGAGATGGGACTTTAAACTATTTACTTTTTCAGTTCTATGTGAGAAACTCTGTGGATCTATTTTAAGGAGAGCAGGGAGGTTCTCCCTGGAGTCTTGACCAACATTTATCCTTCAACAACATTAACTGCACCACAGCATCAAGCCATTGGCTTCCAAATCCCTTCAAGCTTAGCGGAATAGTGGATAAAAGGAAAATCTTTCTTTGAAGAGGAAGCAAGGTTTAACGATTTCATCCTGGATTAGGCCACATTTGTATAGTTTCAGATGTGAAAAGGTGAATGGAAAATGAGACAGCTACAATCCATCTGGGCTGTGAAACTCGATGATTCCACTAATCCTCCTCTAGATGAGGAAGCAAATTCCGAACATGCTGGGGGTCAAAGACAGAAGCCTGGTTTTAATACTGCACTGAAGCTAGCCTTCAGTAACTTCTTCAGCAACCAATTTTTCAAGATTCATTTTATTGTCCTGCAACAAAACAGAAAAATGTGATATTACACAAAATTTCCTTTAGTCTTCCATAAGACAGACAAAGATTCACTATCCGCAAAAATTGCCAGCGCCCCTTTCAGCTAGAGAAAGAGAACCAAATGTCCATGGATTCACCTCTGCAGCCATAAAGCCTTCAGTCCAAACCATCATTAACCCAAGCTCCAGATGGACACCTCTGACACAATCAAGAAGACTCCAGCATCCTTTCACATTACAGTTCCAACACCAGGTACCCCTTCAGATTTATTGCCAGAGTACATACATAACATACAACCCTGAGATTCTGTTTCCTGTGGGTGAGGCAGAATTAACACTTATTTGTAATGCAAAAAAGACTGTACACAACATATACATGTAAACAGATAAATGTAAACAAACTGTACAATACAGAGAGAATTTTTTTTTAAATCAATAAAGTGCAAGAGTACGAGTCCTTAAATGAGCCCCTGATTGAGTTTGTTGTTGAGGAGTCTGACGGTGGAGGGGGAGCAGCTGTTCCTGAACCTGGTGGTGTCTCGAGTCCGTCTCCAACAGTCCACAGCCTGGTGTGAGTCCTTTAACTGCAGCCTTATTAATTTGAATGTGATTCTCCTTGCCCCTCTCATGGGGGCAGAGAACTTTCAGCTGTGGGATGTGAATGAATATCTTCCGCATCATTCTGCTAATTACTTTATTGAGTTACCAGCCCACTGGCACTCAAAATTGGTTTCAATCCTCATTTATATTCCATCAGATTGGATTGTCTGCACATCTGGTTATTGTACAAGTTGGACCCTGCCTCCCAATTACCAATGCTGAAATGTGCCTCAGCATTGTATCCTTTCACCAAGTCCAATTTTGCTTCTGACAATATTTTCTTTGCATTAAAGAGATTATTCCAAATGGAGAGACACAGAGCATGTAATTTAACTCAAAACCTATCTGTAACTCTTGATTTTTAAAAAAAACCTCTCATTTCTGCATGAGATGACATTATTATTCCGAGGTTCCAAAGACTATGACTTAGAGATTATGTTTGTTGATTTTTGTTCTTTTCTTTGGCTTGGCTTCGCGGACGAAGATTTATGGAGGGGTAAACGTCCACGTCAGCTGCAGGCTCGTTTGTGGCTGACAAGTCCGATGCGGGACAGGCAGACACGGTTGCAGCGGTTGCAGGGGAAAATTGGTGGGTTGGGTTTTTCCTCCTTTGCCTTTTGTCAGTGAGGTGGGCTCTGCGGTCTTCTTCAAAGGAGGTTGCTGCCCGCCGAACTGTGAGGCGCCAAGATGCACGGTTTGAGGCGAGATCAGCCCACTGGCGGTGGTCAATGGGGCAGGCACCAAGAGATTTCTTTAGGCAGTCCTTGTACCTCTTCTTTGGTGCACCTCTGACACGATGGCCAGTGGAGAGCTCGCCATATAACACGATCTTGGGGAGGCGATGGTCCTCCATTCTGGAGACGTGACCTACCCAGCGCAGTTGGATCTTCAACAGCGTGGATTCGATGCTGTCGGCCTCTACCATCTCGAGTACTTAGGGATGAAGTCGCTCCAATGAATGTTGAGGATGGAGCGGAGACAACGCTGGTGGAAGCGTTCTTGGAGCCGTAGGTGATGCCGGTAGAGGACCCATGATTCGGAGCCGAACAGGAGTGTGGGTATGACAACGGCTCTGTATACGCGGATCTTTGTGAGGTTTTTCAGTTGGTTGTTTTTCCAGACTCTTTTGTGTAGTCTTCCAAAGGCACTATTTGCCTTGGCGAGTCTGTTGTCTATCTCGTTGTTGATCCTTGCATCTGATGAAATGGTGCAGCCGAGATAGGTAAACTGGTTGACCGTTTTGAGTTTTGTGTGCTCAATGGAGATGTGGGGGCGCTGGTAGTCATGGTGGGGAGCTGGCTGATGGAGGACCTCAGTTTTCTTCAGGCTGACTTCCAGGCCAATCATTTTGGCAGTTTCCACAAAACAGGACGTCAAGTGCTGAAGAGCTGGCTCTGAATGGGCAACTAAAGCGGCATCGTCTGCAAAGAGTAGTTCACGGACAAGTTGCTCTTGTGTCTTGGTGTGAGCTTGCAGGCGCCTCAGATTGAAGAGACTGCCATCCGTGCGGTACCGGATGTAAAGAGCGTCTTCATTGTTGAGGTCTTTCATGGCTTGGTTCAGCATCATGCTGAAGAAGATTGAAAAGAGGGTTGGTGCGAGAACGCAGCCTTGCTTCACGCTATTGTTAATGGAGAAGGGTTCGGAGAGCTCATTGCTGTATCTGACCCGACCTTGTTGGTTTTCGTGCAGTTGGATAACCATGTTGAGGAACTTTAGGGGGCATCCAAGGCGCTCTAGTATTTGCCAAAGCCCTTTCCTGCTCACGGTGTCGAAGGCTTTGGTGAGGTCAACAAAGATGATGTAGAGTCCTTTGTTTTGTTCTCTGCACTTTTCTTGGAGCTGTCTGAGGACAAAGACCATGTCAGTAGTTCCTCTGTTTGCGTGAAAGCCACACTGTGATTCTGGGAGGACATTTTCGGCGACACTAGCTATTATTCTATTTAGGAGAATCCTAGCGAAGATTTTGCCTGCAATGGAGAGCAGCGTGATTCCCCTGTAGTTTGAGCAGTCTGATTTCTCGCCTTTGTTTTTGTACAGGGTGATGATGATGGCATCACGAAGGTCCCGAGGCAGCTTTCCTTGGTCCCAGCAGACCTTGAAAAACTCATGCAGTTTGGCATGCAGATTTTTGCTGCCATACAACATATAGTAGTGGTAAACCAACTGGGTGTCAGTGGGTGACATGTTTGAGTCAAAGCCTCTGGGATGAAGACCCATTCTGGATATTTGAGCGTAAAATCTCATCTGTCATTCCTATTGTAGCATGTGCCTATAGGAGATTATATCTTACAAATTAGATGTTAAACCAGGATCCAATCCCAGAGTAAGTAAATATGATATTTTATTCCTATATATATATAATTTAAAAAATGTGTGTGTATGTGTATATATAAATGGGGCTATAGAATGTCTAATGCAAAGAGTATTTTGGTCTTGTATCCATGTTGGAAATTGCTCAAGTAAACTGGTTGTTTTGAATTCTAACCTCCATAACAATGGGGCTACTTCAGTGCCTCCACAAGGAGTAAACAGTGTGCCCTGTTTATAGATGGAGTTTCCATTAGAAATGATTTGTGATAGCAAAATCTAATAGGAAATATGCTCAGTCACAAAATAGATTAAACATGAGGTTTGAGACAATTGGGTTATTCTATCTTACAGAACAAATGGGTCCATCTGTGTGCCATTCTGTTCGCCAAGCAATAGGAAAGAGGTCATAAAGCTGGAAAGGGTGCAGAAAGGATTCACAAGGATATTACCAGCACTTGGGCTTGGCTTATAAGGAAGGACTGGTGTTTTCTCCCTGAAGCTGAAGAATGAACTTACAAATCATGGATAAGATTGCAATCATTTCCATCGAGTGGGGAGTCTAAAGAGGGAGGGCATAGATTTAAGTTAAGAGGGGAAAGATTTTAAAAAGGGCCGGAGGGGCAACTTTTCCACCTGAAGGATATGTATGTGTGGAACAAGCTGCCAGAGGAAGTGTCGAGGAGGGCACAATCACGGTGTTTAAAAGACATTTGAACAGGTAAATGGATGGGGCAGGATTAGACAAACATGGGCCAAGCATAGACAAATGGAACACTCATATTGACAGCTTGATTGGCATGCACAAGCTGGACCAAAGGGCTTCTGTAAAAATCTGTGACCTTAAACTCAGAGGTTTTGGTAAAGCCCTTGGAGGTTTACAAGGACGTGATTTGATTAGCAGAATCCAGTTGAAAGAAATAATCACCATCCATCTCCAGGCTTGTGGTTGCAAATGATTTGATAATTAACGTAGGATAATAACTTAATGTTTTCACAAGCATGGTGTTTAACCCTTTAAAAGCCAACAATTGTTTTTCTGTTTTATGGAATTGATGATCAGAATGTTTCCCAGCAATTGTGGCTAAATTCACAGATGATGCCAAAATAGGAGGTAGGGAGGGTGGTACTGAGGATACAGAAAGGCTGCAGAGAGACTTGGATAGATGAGGAGAACGGGCAAAGAGGAGGCAGATAAAATACCAAGTCAAGTTTATTGTTATCTGATGGTACAAGTACAACCTGACAAAACAGTATTCTCCAGTCCTCGGTGCAAAACATGCAGACACACAACCAGACATAACACAGATACAAACCATACACATGCAGGACAAGTACAGATATTTTATATATATATATATATATATATAAATATATAATAAATAAATAAATAAATGTTACTTTGTACATATGAGTAGTTTCTTTGCTTGATCAGCATTCTCACTGCCTGTTGTACAATGTTGGAAAGTATATGGTCATGCATTTTGGTAGAAGAAATAGACGGGAAGGCTATTATTTAGATGGGGAGAAAATTCAAAATTCCGAAGTGCAAAGGGACTTGAGAATCCTCATACAGGATATCCTAAAGATTGAAACTCTTTCAGGCACTGGTGAGATCTCACTTGACATACTGGGTATAGATTTGGGTGCCTTATTTGAGAATCGATATACTAATGTACGAGAGGGTTTAGAGAAGATTTACTAGAATGTTACCAAGAATGAAAGGGTCAACATATGAGGGACATTTGTTGGCTCTTGAACTGTACTCGTTGGAGTAAAGAAAGATGAGGTGGGGGGGGGGGAACCTCATGGAAGCATTTGGAATGCTGAAAGGCCTGGTCAGAGTAGATATGGCAAGGATGTTTCCCATGGAAGGGGATTCAAGGAAAGAGGGCACATCTACAGGATAAAATGGCATTAATAAAAACAGAGATGTGGAAAAAGTTTTTTTAATCGAAGGGCTGTGAGTCTGTGGAACTTATTGCCACAGGCGACTGTGGATGTGAGGTTGTTGTGTGAACTTAAACAGAGATTGACAACTATTTAATTAGTCAGGGCATCAAGGGTTTTGGGGAGGAGGCCGGGGAGTGTGGCTGAGTGGGAGGAAGATTAGCTCATGATAGAATGATGGAGCAGACTTGATGGGGCGATTGGCCTACTTCTGCTCCTCTATCTTGTGATCTTGTGAAATACGAGAGGTAGAAGTAAATCAGAAATGGTTAAACTCCTGAGCTTGGATTTTAAGAGCCTGGGTTTATTGTAAATCACTCTGCAGCAAGCACCTGCAGGAGTTGTAATGTAGATAGTAGGGGAGCCAGGCTTACACACAGCAAGCTTCCACAAATCGGTAATAACTAGTTAATCTATTCTTAATGATATCATTTGAAGGAGGAAAACTTCCCTGCTCTTTGGGTTTTCTCTGGTGCAATGGAATCTTTGTGCCCATTGGAGCGAGAACTTCTGATTAGTCTGAAGAAGGGCATCTCCAACAGCTCCAGACTCCCAAAGCACTGCACTAACCGTGTCATGACTCTCTCGCTTCACATCCATTATAGTCTTCATGCGGGGATGTGATGTTGTCACGAAAGGAGGGAGTGTCTGGTTCGAGAAGCTACTCCAAACCATGAGCCATGCCTTTGTAGTTGACCTCGATGGTAATAATTAATGATAAACATGTTCAGTATAAGTGGTGGGCTGAACAGCTGCTACCTTTCGGTGAAATTTTAAAGTTAGTCCTGATTTGCCATCTTCAAAGGTATGAAAAATGCCATGAGACTGTTTGGTCAATGGATAGAAAATTGGAACAGGCTTTCAGCCCCCCTCTGACATAATCATGGTAAATCATCTACTTCACTCTCTACTTCCTTCTCCCAAATCCCTTAAGCTCTGTAACATTAGATTTATCTATTTCCATTAGCAATATATTTAATGTTTTCCATTTTGGGGCAGAGTTCCACCCTTTGGATGATCTCCATCCCAAATGGCACACTCCATGTCCTCAAGTCATGACCCCTGCTTCTGACCCCCACCCCAAGCCTTTGGGAACATCCTCCCTGGATCTCTTGCCCTGCTGGGCTTTTATTCACTATTGTCAGGGACCTCATCTTGTGCCATGACCCAGGCTGTCTGGGGAAAGGTCTGGTCGTTGGAGGGTTTATGCAAGGTCAAAGAGCGAGGGGCCACAGAATGGGGCAGAACCAGGTAATGGGGAATACAACAGCTCAGCAGTTCACCTCACTATAGGGCTCCCATTTCCTTCCACCCTTTGAAGTGTATTGGGCAGCATGGACTGAAAATTGGGCTGGAATGGCCTGTTACCACGCTGTATGTCTAAATTTAAAATTTAAATGACATCACATACAACCCTGAGATTTCCTGCTGGCGAGGCAGAATCGCCACTTATTGGTAGTGCAAGAAAAAAACCTGGACACAACATACACATAAAAACAACTAAAGAAATGTAAACAAACTGTGTAATACAGAGAGGACGGTGTAAAACTAAGAGTCCTTAAATGAGCCCTTGATTGAGTTTGTTGTTGAGGAGTCTGAAGGTGGTGGTGCGAGACTTGTGGCGCCGATACCTCTTTCCTGATGGCAGCAGCGAGAACAGAGCATGTGCTGGGGGGTGGGGGGGAGGGGGGCAGATCCTTGACGATTGCTGCTGCTCTCCGAACGGCGGCATTTCCCGTGGATGTTCTCGATGGTAGGGAGGGTTTGCCTGTGATGTCCTGGGCTGTGTCCACTACCGATTGCAGGGCTTTCCTCTCAGGGGTATTGGTGTCCCTGTACCAGACCATGATGCAGCTGGTCAGCACATTTTCCACCACACATTTGTAAAAATTTGCCAGGGTTTCCGACGTCATGAAAAATTTCTGCAAACTCCAGAGGAAGTAGAGGCGCTGATGTGTTTTCTTCACAATGGCATTCATGTGTTTGGCAAGATCACAGAGGTACATATAAAATATCTCCCCCCCCCCCCCACCCCCCATCTCCGCTGCTTATGGGATCAGGATGAACATAAAAAACCTTATCTCAGTCATTATACACCTTCAAGGTACCTCAATACCTTCAACAACCTTCAAGTTCTTCAAGGTATAGAATCCTTTGAAATTTCCTGAACATTGAGGAACATGGTGTGGAAAATATATGCCTTTATGCAAGATGTAAAGTGGAATGAATTGCAATGATTGGTATTTATAAACTTAGGAAATTATAATGGGCTGATTCATAACCATATTATGAAATGTGCAGATCGGCTTTGTGAAATTTGACTCTTCTTACCAACCACCACAGTGGAGAATTATTGGGAATGAGATGCAAGGAATGTAGGTCCTATTAAAATTAAACTTGCTTCCAAGAACATTGCAGAGCACAAAGATTCTTAACCATAGGCTCATTCTTTACAGATTAAACAAGTATGATCATT
This sequence comes from Narcine bancroftii, assembly GCF_036971445.1. NCBI lineage: Eukaryota > Metazoa > Chordata > Chondrichthyes > Torpediniformes > Narcinidae > Narcine > Narcine bancroftii. The sequence goes on along the minus strand of NC_091479.1, from coordinate 9,175,179 downwards.
GTTTGCATTTTGTCATCAAACTGCTGGGTTGGTGCAGATAAAGAGATAAAAACATAGGAAATGGTTCTAAACATAGGAACAGCAACACTCCAAGTCAAGTTTTTTGACATTTGATTGCACACGTACAACCCAATAAAACAGCGTTCTCCAGTCCTCACTGCTAAACAAGCAGACACACAACCAGATATAACACACAACCAGATCTAACACACAACCAGATCTAACACACAACCAGATATAACACACAACCAGATCTAACACACAACCAGATCTAACACACAACCAGATCTAACACACAACCAGATCTAACACACAACCAGATATAACACACAACCAGATCTAACACACAACCAGATCTAACACACAACCAGATCTAACACACAACCAGATCTAACACACAACCAGATCTAACACACAACCAGATATAACACACAACCAGATATAACACACAACCAGATCTAACACACAACCAGATATAACACACAACTAGATATAACACACAACCAGATATAACACACAACCAGATCTAACACACAACCAGATCTAACACACAACCAGATCTAACACACAACCAGATATAACACACAACCAGATCTAACACACAACCAGATCTAACACACAACCAGATCTAACACACAACCAGATCTAACACACAACCAGATCTAACACACAACCAGATATAACACACATACAGACAAACCATGCATATGCAGGACAAGTATTCATATGTACAAATCAATAAATATTGTTTTGTGAATATGAGCGGTTCAGATGGTTCGTGTGGGCAGTTCCTTTGGTCGTTCAGCATTCTCATTGCCCTTGGGCAATTCCTCAGCCTGGTGGTGCTGGCTCTGATCCTCCTGGATCTCTTTCTCAACGGGAGCAACTGAAAAGGTGGAAGGGGTCCTCAATTATTCCATACTGGCCAATAAACAGCCAATATGGAATCATTGAACCATAGAAAACTGCAACCCCTTCTAGTCTGTGCCGAACCATTTTTTATTGCTGAGTCCCACTGACCCGTACCCAGTCCATAGTCCTCCATACCCCTCCCATCCATATACCTGTCCAAATTCTTCTTAAAATTGTGAGAGATGGGAAAATTGATCTAAAATTATGAACATGGAAGAAACTAAAGTTCATCAGTAAAATGGCTGTAACCAGTTCAAACAGGATGAGCTTGGGGCTTAGGATGCAGGAAAGCAGAGTCAGCACGATTAACATAAGAATCTTCTAGTCTTTGTGACAAGACCATAGGACTAAGATAAGGAATGGTAAGGTACAATAGAATGTAGGAAGTTGAGGTAGTCTGGATCAGATAAGGGTCTCCTAGCCCTGGACAGAAGTACCAAGTCATACATTTCTAATTAGCTAACCATACACAGATTTATACATATGAAATTATCCAACCCTAGATAGAATGAGTCAACTCTGCATATCAAGAGACTGTAGCCCAGAGAATCAGGAAGGTGTGAATAAGGACAATGACATGATGGGGCACCCACAGGATACCCCCTGGACCTCCAAGTGTACTGAAACTGCACGTAGGCAGGCAGGATTGCCTAATGCCAAACCTCTCCAGCAGGAGGCAGAAGAATGTAAGGGGGGAGGGTATTCCTACACTGAAATCAACTGTATAAAAGTTGGGTGAGCCCCAGTGTGTGTGCGTATTCCCAGGGTAAGGGGAAGCACCCAACTTTGCATTGTTGTAGTAATAAATGTTCTTTGTTCTCAATTTTTGTCTCGAGCAATTTCTTTAAAGGTACTTTAATTTCTAACAAAATTGAGCCCACATTCACCCTTTAAGCTGGCAGCTCATTCCTCGCTCCCACCACTTTCTGAGTGAAGAAGTTCCCCCGAAACCTTTCCCTTTCACTCTTAACCCATGTCCTCTGGTTTGTATCTCTCCTACCCTCAGCGGAAAAAGTCAATCTACATTTACTTTGTCTATTCCCCTCATAATTTTAAATATTTCAAATCTCCCCTCATTGTTCTATGCTCCAAGGAATAAAGTCCTAATCTGTTTAATTTTTCCTGTAACTCCATTCCTGAAGTCCCAGCAACATCCCAGTAAATCTTCTCTGCACTCCTTCAATCTTATTGATATCTTTTATGTAGTTAGGTGACCAAAACTGCACACAATATTCCAAATTTGGCTTCACCAATATCTTATACAACTTTATCATAACATTCTAACTCCCATAATCAATACTTTGATTTATGAAGGCCAATATGCCAAAGCTCTAACCCTATTCATCCGTGACGCCACTTTCAGGGAATTATGTATCTGTATTCCCAGATCCCTCTGTTCTACCGCATTTCTCAGTGCCTTACCATTTACCATGTATGTCCTTTCTTGGTTTGTCTTTCCAAAATGCAACACCTCACACTTGTCTGCATTAAACTCCATCTGCCATTTTTTAGCCCATTTGTCCAGCTGGTCCAGATCCCTCTGCAAGCTTTGAAAATCTTCTTTGCTATCCACAACGCCTCCAATCTTCGTGTCATCTGCAAACTTTCTGATTCCAGTTGCCCTGATCCCACTTTTCCATGGTTACAATGCCCTAGTGAAACCTTTCATCGCTTCCGTCACTGACGGCACCCAGATCAGCAGGGAAGAAATGCAGAAAATGAATTTTCAATGACGTGTTGCACTTTATGGTTTGACTGCTTGAAATAGACCTAAAATAATGCAGGAAATCACAAAAATAATTTGTATCTAAAAAAAACTGTATGTGATAAGAAAATTAAGAGCTGATTTTGGTGATCAGCTGCCCAAAATCCATAAAATAGTCCCACAAGTGTTCAGGAAGCTGAATGGATAGAAGGAAATTAAGTTGCATTTAATAATAAATAAAAGCTGCATATCTGGCCCACCATGATAAATAAATCGCAAACGAATGCACCCCAAACCACCGCAGTTGTTTAGGTTTGTGTACTACAAGGCAAATGCACATAGGTTTCTGCTTCAGTGCACTGTCTTCCATTCTTTTCATTATGCTCCTTTGGTTACCTCCATAGAACCGTAGAACATTACAGCCCTTGTAATAATCTATGCCAGACTATTATTCTTCTTTGTCCCACTGACCTTATCCCTCTATACTGTTAAGAGTCCAAAGGACCCCAAAACCTAACAGCAATAGACATTCACCAAGACAAGTGGTTTTTAAAACAAAAGTTATTTTTAATCAACTTCAAACATGTAAATAGAATCAAACTTTAACTTAACTAACCCAAATAACTCCCTTCTAATTCTAAGTGCACGTGTATGTAATGTGTGTGTAAATTCAAGAGAAGCTCTTTGGTTCACATTTCAATCTCACTTCTCTTTCTTCCAAGTTCTCTGGTTGCAGGCAATCACCATACTGGATTTAACATGTATAAAGTTCACCAGGATTGGTGCTTGAAAGTAAATGTTTACCGTTCAGGAAGGTTCTTGTAGGGTTTGCAGAGAGAGATATTTGTTGCTCCAGGACTTCCACCATTAGTCACCTCAAGGTCTCGCTGATGAAACTTGCCCCATTAGGGTTTTTCAGATGGTAACCTTTCAGGTTACCATTCTTTCAGGTTACGACAGAGTTCCTTGATTTCTGTTCTTCTTATTCCATGAGAAACATCAGACAGATAACATTTCCAGCATCCACTGCTTTTGGAACTTTTCATCAGTTCTTCCTGGATTGTACTGTGTCACACACAAACACTAGCTGAGAGGGCTTCTCTTCTCTCTCTCTCCAACTGCCACTCCAAAGTGAGCATGTGACTCGTCTTGCAACTCACCATCTCCAGGAAACAACAGGAGTTCTTTTTTCTTCTCAAGTTGTTATCTTGGGTAAACAATCCAGAATTGACCCATCTGTGAGCACTTTGCAGAAAGGGTTCTGATAGACAGCATGACTCCAGCAAGACAATGGTCAAGCATTTTATGACATCAATTAACACCTACTTCTCCAAGAGATCCTGCAATGTGAATTCTTCAGTCTTTCAATAAGATCTGTTTTAAAATGTGTGTATATATGTGACCTACTCTAAATCTTATAAATTCTCCCCAAATATTAATATTGTTACAATATTCCTCCCATCCATGTACCTGTCCAAATGTTTCTTAAATGTTAAAATTGAGTCCACATTCATCACTTCAGCTGACAGCTCGTTCCACACTCCCATCACTTCTGTTCCCCCTAACATTCCCATAGAAAACAGGCCATTCGGCCCTTCTGGTCTGTGCTGAAACATCATTTCTCTAGTCCAGTGGTTTTCAAACTGCCCGCTAAACTCCCATTCCACCTTAAGTAATCCCTATTCCATAAGTGCTCTGTGATTAGTAAGGGAATGCTTAAGGTGGGATATGAAGGGGAAGGGAAAGTTGGGAACCACTATTCTAGACCTAATTGTTACTGAAATATTTTGCTTGAGAAAAATTGTCATTGGCCCATTTCCTTTCGAGTTATGAAACGGTGCACATAACGAGTCAATTAGGTACGATCAAAACTGGTTTTCAAACTTTTTCTTTCCACACATACCACTTTAAGTAATCCCTTACTAATCACAGAGGACGTATGACATAGGGATTACTTAAGGTGGAATGTGAGTTTAGGGGGGCAGTTTGAAAACCACTGATCTAGTCCCATTGACCTGTTCCCATTTCATACCCCTCCAGACCACTCTCATCCATGTATCTATCCAATTTATTCTTAAAACTTAAGAGTGAGATTCCCCTTAAACTTCTCCCCCTTTAACCCATAACTCTTGCCCTCTGGTTTGTACCTCACCTAACCTCAGTGGGGAAAAAAAATCTGCTTGTATTTAATATATCTACACCAATCACCAACCCATTGAAATTCTTTGAAGAAGTGACAAGCAGGCAAGATAAATGAGATGCCGTGGAAGTTGTGTATTTGGATTTTCAGAAGGCCTTGGACAAGGTTCCGCACATGAAGCTACTTAACAAGATAAGAGCCCATAGTATAACAGGAAATGTGCTAGCGTGGATAGAGCATTGGCTGGCAGGAGGCAGAGTCGGAATTCAGGGATCATATTCTAGTTGGCTGCCAGTTACCAGTGGTGGTCCACAGGGGTCGGTGTTGGGACTGCTTCTTTAGATAATGGAATGAATGGCTTTGTGGCTAAACTTGCAGATGATATGAAGGTAGGTGGAGGTGCAAGTGGTGTTGAGTAAACAGGGAGACTGCAGAAGGACTTGGACTAGGAGAATGGAGAGAGAGAGAAGTGGCAAATTAAATACAATGTCGGAAAGTGTATGGGCATGCATTTTGGAAGAAAAACTAAACAGGTAGACTATTTTTTTGAATAGGGAGAAAATTGAAAATACCCAGTTGCAAGGAACCTGGGAGTCCTCGTGCACGATAGCCTGAGTCAGTGGTGAAGAAGTTTATGAAGAAGGCAAAAGCAATGCTGGCATTTATTTCAAGAGGAATAAAATCAGGGATGTGATGTTGAGGCACTGGTGAGACCTCACTTGGAATATTGTGAGCAGGTTTTGGCTCCTAATTTAAGAAAGATGTGTTGAAATTGGACAGAATTCGGAGGAGTTCACAAGGATGATTCTGGGAATGAAAGGTTATTATTATGAGGAGCGTTTGACAGCTCTTGGCCTGTACTGGTTGGAATTTAGGAGAAGGAGGGGGATCTTATTGAAACATTTTGAATGTTAAAAGGCATGGACAGAGTAAATGTAGAAAGGTTGTTTCCCATGGTGTGAAAGTCATTCCCGGACAAGAGCCCACAAAGTCAGGATTGAAGTGTGTCTGCTTAGAACAGAGAAGCGGAGGAATTTCTTCAGCCAGAAGGTGGTAAGTCTGTGGAATTTGTAGACCCAGGCAGTTGTGGAAGCCAGGTCATTGGGTGTATTTAAGGCAGAGATTGATAGGTTCTTGATTAGCCAGGGCATCAAAGGTGATGGGGAGAAGGCCTGGCAGTGGAGCTGAGCTGGGGGGGAATTAATCAGCTCATGATGAAATGGCAGGACATACACGATAGGTTGAATGGCCTATTTCTGCTCTTTATGTCCTTGGTCTTATAATTTTGTGTACCTCTAGCAAATCTCCCCTCATTCTTCTATGCCCCAGGGAATAAGGTCCTAACCTGTTTAACCTTTCCTTGCAAGTTCCTCAAGTCCAGGCCACATCCTATGCAGTCTTTCAATTTTACTGATACCTTTTCTATGGTTAGGTAATCAAAACTGCACACAATACTCCAAATCTGACCTCACCAAGGTCTTATCCAACTTCACCATAACATCCCAACCCCTATACCTTCAAATGGAAGGATTGAGCTTGTCTTTGGAACACTCAACAGAACCTTCCGACATACATTGTGGCTGCCTTTTCCTTTGTAGCTTCTGAGTGCGGAGAAGCACAAGGGCTGAACTCTGCCCTGTTGCTCTATAGATAATTTACGGCTGCTGTTCCTGTACTCCGAATGGTCCTGATACCATCTACGTTAAATTCATGTAAAAGTAATGGCTTGAAAGCTAACACTCAGTGTAATAGATATTGAAGAGCGTCTCTTTATAAAAAATGTATGTTAATGTAATTACTTTTTGATGTCGTTCATTATAATAATCACTCCTCTGGCACCATTGACCTTGACTATAATGAGGGTGCATTTACCTCCCAATTCAATCAGGGGAAAACGTTTTATTTGATTTATTCCCTACTTATTTACAACAAAGCAGCAAACTTGGAGGTGTAGTGAAGAAGAATAAATGACCAGTACATGCTCACCAGTCTTCTCCTGGGCGCAATCCTTCACTTGTAGTTCAGACGTGTTCAGGTAGTGTCATCCAGAGAATCATCTGGGGGAAGACTCCAGTTTCCAACATGGGGTTATTGAAGCATAATTCACCATTCGCTCCTGACCAACTGGATTCCACCCGCTGCCTCAGGCTGGTTCAGCTAGGAGAGGGGGTGCGAGGTGGGGGAAGTCCCAAGATGACCATGAGGACAGTACATAATAGACTTTGCATTTCTAAGGTATCTTGTCTCTGGCTGGTGATCAGCTGCAAGTGACCTGAGTCTCCCAGTGATTTTCTTTATTCCAGGTGTGTGCATTGCTGGCTGGACCAGCATTTGTTGACTGATTTCTCCCCCCCCCCCCCACCACTTGTGTACAACACACTGAGCCATCATCTTGAACAGCTGCAGCCTGAAGGTTCTCCCGCAGGACTGTGGGGTGGGCGTTCCAGGTTAGATCCAGTGACAATGAAGGGATGAACAAGTATATTGTCATCCGATTGCACAAGTACGATAGGTTCTCCGGTCCTTGATGCAAAACATGCAGACACACAACCCAACATAACACACATACAGACAAACAATACATATGCAGGACAAGTAGTCATCTACAAATAAGTAAATAAATATTGCTTCATGAATATGAGAGTCACAGATGGTCAGTGTGAGCAGTTCCTTTGGTCGTTCAACATTCTCACTGCCTGTGGGAAGAAGCTGTTCCTCAGCCTGGTCGTACTGGCTCTGATCCTCCTGGATCTCTTCCCCGACTGGAGCAGCTGAAAGATGCCGTGTGCAGGGTGGAAGAGGTCCTTAATGATTTTGTGCCATGTCAATTGTCCCTCCCTTAATGGCACTGAAAGTTTCTTGGCGAAACTGACCGAGATCTGTGGCATAGTCAGAAACAACAAGTTCATGTGGACCAGCCATTCTCAACCTTTTTTTCGGCTATTTCTCCCCCCACAGAGGGCTCTACTCGTAGTTTATGAGCCTTCTTCTCTGTGAAGCTGTCAAGTTTTGGTTTCTCTGTACTTCTCTCCTACTGATTACATAAAAAAACACAGCAAAATCATGACACGAGGTGAAAAGAGACATTTCGAATGCTGAAAGGCCTGAACAGAGTAGATGTGACAAGGTTGAGTCCAGGGCAAGAAGACACAACTTCAAGATAAAAGAGCATCAATTTAAAACAGAGACGCAGAAAAATGTCTTTAGTCAGAGGGTTGTGAGTCTGTGGAACTTGTTGCCACAGGCGGCTGTGGAAGCGGTCGTTGGGTGAATTTAAGGCAGAGATTGACAGGTGACTGATTAGTCAGGGCATCAAGGAAGGGGGAATGAGTGGGAGGATGGATCAGCTCTTAAATCTTGGGAAGGTTTTTACTTAAATGTGCAGTGTTCCTTCCCCCCCACCCAATTGAGAATGGCGAACGTAGACCATTCAGGCTGGTGTTATGTTAACCTGCAGTGATGGTCTAAGCTGGAGATGAGGATTTTCTATCAGGAACAGGGAATTGTTATACAACTCTGAGCTGTAGCAGAGAGGGAGAGATACTTCTGATTGAGACCTTGTAGTAACTGCCTTTCATTTTGTAACCTTTTACAAGTGCTGCTGGTGTCTTCCTCTCTGTCTCATCTAGGGGCCACATGCGGCTCTGACATATAATGTGTGGTCGCAGAAACACGTTGGCTGAGTCAGCCATCGTATGAGTCGGTGCTCACAGCGGTAGAGTGAGTGGGCCTGGCTTGTGATCACATGATTGTGGCAAGCGTGGCTGTGATATTAGTGGACTGTTAGTATGATCTGGGCTGCCCGCCCTCCAGAGCTCCTGGCACCCTGGCCAGTGACTTCCTACCCGGTCCTGTCTGCCCATCCGAGTTCCTGACACGCTGGCTGCCCTCCTATCTGAACTCCCGACAGTCCAAATGTGGACTTAACAATATAAACTAAATATTTGGTATGTACATGTGTACTTTTTGATTATTTAAACTAATGCAAATTAGCAGTTTAAAAACTACATACATGAATAAATATTACTATGTACATGTATTTCTTAATACATATAAGATTTTTGTCACAAAACATGCATGTAAGAGTGAACGTGTATGTAATATTTTTTCACATCTTGTGGCTCCCAGACATCTGAAGTTTATCATATGTGGCTCTTGCGTTGAGCTAGATTTGCACCCCTTGTCTAATCCAAGCTACTCCTGCTCTTGGGAAGGTTTGGAGGGGACAATACAGAGGAAGCTTTGCTCCATGCCTGACTCGAGCTGTCCCTGTCCACGGGGTCCGTTAGCTGGAGCTTTACTCTTTAGCAACCCCATTCTGTGCCTGCCTGAGTGAAGCGAGTGTGAAGGCTTTGTATTCTCTAACACAGTCCCCCTTTTAATGACCTTCTGGCACTGGTTCCTGCTGAGTTGCAACTCGAGGCAGAATATTTCATGTACATCAATATTCCAGGAATTCTGGCATTGCAGAATAATTTAATGAGATCTTGAGTTGTGTATAAATAAAGCTGCTCCCATCGAACTACAGAACATTACAGCACAGAAGCAGGCCCCTTCAGCCCTTCTAGTCTGTACCAAACCAATTTTTTCTGCTCTGTCCCACTAAGCTGCCAGTCCATAGCCCTCCATACCTCTCCCATCCATGTGCCCATCCAAATTCTTCTTAAATGTTAAAATTGAGCCTGCATTCAGCACATCAGCTGGCACCTTGTTCCACGCTCCCACCACTCTCTGTGTGAAGAAGTTCCCCCTAAACTTTTCCATTTTCACTTTTAACCTACATGCTCTGGTTTGAATCTCACCTGCCCTCAGTAGAAAAAGCCTACCTATATTTACTTTGTCTATCCCCTATAATTTTAAATACTATCAAATCTCCCCTCATTCTTCTATGCCCCTTGGAATAAAGTCATGATCTGTTTAACCTTTCCCTGGAACTCAGTTCCTGAAGTCCGGCTAACATTCTAGTAAATCTTCTCTGCACTCTTTCTACCTTACTGATATATTTCCTGTAGTTAGGTGACCAAAACACCACACAATACTCCAAATTTGGCCTCACCAATGTCTTGTTCAACTTTATCAGAACATCTCAACTCCTGTACTCAATACTTCGATTTATGAAGGCCAATATGCCAAATGCTCTCTTCACAATCCTATCCATATGGGACGCCACGTTCAGGGAATTATGTATCTGCTCAATTGCACTTCTTAGTGGGTCAGCTAGGCCTGAGATTTGATTGCTTTTGGATAAAGGAGGTTAGCTCGGCAACTCACCTTTTAAACTAAGAAGGAAACTTTGTCCAAGTACTTTTCAGGTGGGATGAAGATTCCAAGCCACAGTCTGAAAATGCTACAGCCGTCATTTCAAGTTCCTGGAGGGATGGGAGAGTTGGGGTGGGGAGAGTGGATCACTTGGACACGCCAGCATCTCCGTCACTGCTGCCTGCTGATGCTCATTGACCGGAGGACAATGTTCCCTCAAGTCAGAGATGCTTTAAAAAAAAAGTTGACTTATTTGCTCACAAATCTCTCGGCTCTTTGTGGGATCTTGCTGAGCATTGATGACTGTCACCATACAAATCGCTTCCTAACGGTAGCCAAACGTTAGAATACGCGGGGAGGGGCAAGTTGACGAAAACATGGGGAGAACAAAGAAATTGTGTTAGTTTGAGAGGGTCAGCACAAGGCTCAATGGGCAGAAAGGCCTGTATCTAGTGACAATGCAGGACTTTTGGAAATCCATTCTTTTTGTAATATAGAAATCATGGCAGAGAAAATGTGAGAATGCCCACCTAATCTATTTTTATTGATGTCAATTAGAGAGTAAATATGGGCCAGGTCTCTGCAGAGGGCCCTGGTCACTCAACATCTCCTCACTTGTCGGGAAGGTGCAACAGCGACTGCACCTCCTGAGAAGACTGAAGCGGGCAAGGCTACCAAGCACCATTATGTCAGCCTTCCACAGGCCAGGAGCGTCCTGGCCGGCTGCTTCACAGAGTGGTTTGGATGCTGTAGAGAAATGGATCGGAAGTCAATCCACAGGACCATAAGAGTGGCAGAGAGGATCACTGGAGTCTCCCTCCCACACCCCCCCCCCCCCCCCATCGATGTGATCAACTGGGATCGTCATCTGAAGAGAACACGCAAAATCATGGAGGACCCCTTCCACCCCGCACACACATCTTTCTGCTGCTCCTGTCGGGGAAGAGATCCAAGAGGATCAGAACCAGCACCACCAGGCTGCGGAACAGCTTCTTCCCACGGGCAGTGAGAATGCTGAACGACCAAAGGAACTGCTCACACTGACCATCCAAGACTCTCATATTCACGAAACAATTGCATAGATTTTATTTTTGCACTAATCTCATGATGTCATGTATGTACTCTGGCAATAAAATCTGAAGATCTGTCGATTAACGACTTGTCCTGCATGTGTATTGTTTGTCTGTGTGTGTGTAATGTCTGGTTGTGTGCCTGCGTGTTTTGCACTGAGGACCGGACTTGACTAGTTCCTGCAGAGAGGGCGGGCAGGACTTCTGATTTATAACTCATCCAAGAAACAGCACTTCTCGTAGTGTTTTGCTCCCTCTGCACTGCACTGTAGTTCCAGTCTGGACCTTCACTGTCTTGTACCAGTGGCTTATGAGCCCACAACCTTGTGCCTCTGACAGGTGCGGTGTCAAAGCACGTGGAGAGTTGTTGTATATTTTGAAGAACTGCCTGATGTCACTGAACTCCAACAATCAGTGACGTATTGAAATTTATTCAGGGGCCTTGCGTTCAGGATGGGCGATCATGTCTCTCCATCCATCATGATCTCTGACCCTCCAAATTGTGGTTATGGCCTCCCCTGTTTTTATTTGGTGAAGGGTCCATCTTTGAGCTGAGGTCATAGTCGATGTTATACAAGGGAAGAATACTGAAGTGGTTTTCCGTTGCCTTCTTCAGTCGCAGTGTCCGTACTGGACGGGTAACCCTGCCCATTGATCAGCAGATTCATCTGCCCAGCGTTTTTAGTTTTACAGTCAAAAATTCCAATTTGTAGAATCTGCTTGTAAAAACCATCCACCATCTGCAATCCATGACCCTGATTGGGAGGCTAAACATGTCCTACACCTTGCCCAAGGGTGACCTGTAGGCTATTGGATGGGAGGAGCACCTTACGCCTCCTTTTGCTGACCAATTACAGCGTCAACAAGACACATAATTCAGCGTTACGCATTAAAGGAATAGAGGGTTTTTGTATTCAATTAGATTTCAGATTTATTGTCAGTGTAAATACAATACCTGAGATTCTTTTCCCATGGGTCAGACAGAATTTCTACTTAGTTGTAATGCAGAAAACTGTACTTAAGAAAAGATACATATACAAAAGAGAGAAATTAAACAAACTGATAAGTATTCAATAATTAATAACAGGCAAAAGTAAGATTTCATAAATGTGTCCTTAATTGAAATGTTGTTGAGTCTGATGGAGGAGGGGAGCAGCTGTTCCTGAACCTATTGGTGTGAGTTTTGTGACACCGAGACCTCTTTCCTGATGGTAGCAGCAAGAACAGAGCGTGCGCTTGGTGGTGGGGATCCTTGATGATCGCTGCTGCTCTCCAATGGCAGCATTCCCTGTAGATGTTCTCCATGGTGGGGAGGGGTTGACTGTGATGGCCTGGGCTGCATCCACTCCCTTTTGCAGGGCTTTACGCTCAGGGGCATTGGTGTCCCCAGACCAGACCGTGATGCAGCCTCGCCGCACACCTGTAGAAATTTGCCAGGTTTTCTGATATCGTGCCAGTCCTCCACAAGCTCTTGAGGAACTCAGAAATATTGGATGGGAAGTTCATCGACAGATAGCAAAGATGGATCAGTTACCCAAAGGAGGGAGGACCATGTAGTTAATGCACTCACAAAAGTCTTGGAATTATTGACCCATTCCCAGAGGTTCGATACACTTCCATGCATGCACACCTCCCTGGGATATCTCATGCGCTGCAAAGCTGTTCAATGTTATGAAGGTGATGGGATGTAGATAGCAGAGAACTACTCCACGCACAAGAGGACTATTGACACAAAGAATCCTGGGGGAATCAAGAGGAAGGGGAAAGCTCTTAGCATGTCTAATTATGGTCTGGAATCCAGTACTTGTGGAGGTGTCAGGCAATGGTATTACACTCCAAGTAGTCTTGTGAATAGAAACTTTGACAGGATTTTATTTGAAAGGTCAGTGTTTCCTTGCCCAGGGGGAAAGAGCTGGGAGTGCAGGGCTCATTCAGTGACACCTTCAGAAAGCCAGATTTTGACATATCTACCCTGGGAGAAGGACTCTATCCATCCTACATATGTCATTTTTAATTTTATATACATATCCGGCACCTATCGGGATGGGTGTTTTCGATGGCTACCGGACAGCCAGCCAAGACTAACAGCCTGCATTGGGCACAAGGTGAAGTCTACATTGGTCCTCCCACTCACCCCTTCATGGACCATTCCTCTTCCTCCTTAGGAATCCTCTCCCTGACATCTTGAGGGATACTTCCTGCTATTGGTTCCCTTCATAGAAACAGGCCTCATGGGAGTAACTTGTCGACATCAATGTCTGAGGGTCTGTTTCACTAACTCTCTGAGTCAGATCTCGAAAGCTTCTGCGGATACACTTGCTGGCTTTGATCTGGGACCTCCTCACTAATCAGGAAGGCACAACAGTCACTGCACTTCCAGGGAAGACTGAAGCGGGCAAGGCCACCGGCCACTTTCCTGTCAACTTTATCTATTGAGAGCGTCTGCGATTCTCCCAACAATTTTGAAGTCGTCGGCCAATTTGCAGGTAGCATTTGAATAATGCCTTGCCACACAGTTATGGATGTAGAGCATGCAGTGGGCTATAAGCACACAGCCTTGTGGTGCGCCTAGAGGAGCAGAGTATCTGAATATTTTTAAGGCGGGCAAGGGGTAGGGAGGGTTTAGTACCGTACCTTTTTTAAAGGAAGGAATATTAGGGTCAGTACTGTGGTGTGTTGTTCTATGTTCTTTTGCACAGTTTGCTTACATTTGCTATCTGTTTACATTTCTTTATTTGTTTACATGTATACACTCTGTATAGTTTCTTTAGCACTACCAATAAGTGGTAATTCTGCCTCAGAGTTGTATGTGATGTCCTACATGTACAGTACTGACAATAAATCTGAAACCAAACAGCCACAGCCTATTAAACAGCAGAACAGTTTTGAGGGGCTGAATGGCCCTCACTCCATCTGTTCCCTCCTCAGTTATCGTTCTGGCCTGTTTAATCTTCTCTAAAATGATTCGAATCACGTCAAACAGCCATTCGATGAATGGCCGTCGCAAGTTTTTCATCCATCTCAAGGATCGAGCAATATGTCAGGAAGAAATGAAAAAGTGTTCCCCGGTTAGAGCGGGCAAGTTCCCTCTTGCTGGACGGCGACGTGGCGATTTTGGTTTCAATAACTTTCTTATCCCAATTCTGCCTGTTTTTTACTAATATCACGTCTGCCTTTTTATGGGTATTGACTTGTAGTGATATATACAGCAGTTCTCGGTGTTCCTGCTGGCTTTGATGGGTTATACTAGATAATAAAAGAGCATCATGTCCAGAGAATCATTCAAGCCCACTGGCACTCTATTTCTCATGTAGATTCTCCAATCAATGTTGTTAATTAAAAACTTAACAGCCCCATTTGTTATGGCGCGTAGATTCACTTATCTTTGAGGATGTTGGATTGAGAATGAGATTTCTAATGAATCTTGAGAGATTTTAGATTCTGTGCAGTTTATTTTAACCATTGTGCTTGCCTCTTTAACTATCTGTATTTATCTTATTGCAGCACATTTCCAAATATTCTTAGATTTCAAAAAAAAGGGGTTTTGCCTCTGCGGATGTTGCTATCCATCAAAGAAAGATGTTTATTTAAGGGAAAGTATGGAGGTTGTTGATCTTGTGGATGTTGGATCTGGGGGTGGGGGGGGGTGGAACAATTTCTATTTCTAAGTTTACTGAGGAGTAAAGCATGAGAGCCTGCAGACACCGTGGTTGAAGTAAAAACACGAGGCCGGAGAATCTCAGCAGGTCAAACAGGGTCCTTTATAGAGCAAGATGAAGATACCTTCGGGCTTAAGCCCTTCATCAAGGTATGAGCAAAATGTAGGAAGGCACCCAAACAAAATGGAGGCAATTCTCTTCGAGCGATGCCTACTCTGAAGGAGTTCTCCTTTGCTCTCCGAAGGGAGTTGTGCGGGATTCTCTCTCACTGCTTCCCTGCTTGTTCTTAAGTTTTCCCCTCAATATTTTTCTTCCTGTCCCTCCCCCCCCCACCACCACCATTTTGTTCGGGCGCCTGCCTACATTTTGCTCATACCTTGATGAAACCCGAAACGTCGGTGATGTATCTTTAACTTTGCTACATAAATAGGCTGTTTGAACTGCTGAGTTTCTCCAGCGTCGTGTATTTTCTAAGTATAAATCACTCTTGGATCAGGAGTGGAACAGTTATCCACAGAATGAAGGTTCATTGGCATGATCTGAAAGATATAGAATCAGAATTTACTGTCATGAACAAGTCATGAAATTTGTTGTTTTGCAGCAACGTCACGGCAAACATTTATATAAATCACCGTACAACAATAAATAAAAAATAGTGCACAAAAAGTCACGGTAAAGCAGTGTCTTTTCATCGATCATTCCGGAATCTGATGGAAGAGGGGAAGAAGCTGTCCTTGTGCCGCTGAGTGCTCGTCTTTAGACCCCTGAACCTTTTTCCCAATGGAGGCAGAGTGAAGAGGGCACGGCCTGGGTGGTGGTGGGGGGGGGGGGGGGGGGTCCTGAGGATCGAGGCTGCTTTATTAAGACACCACCTCATGTAGATGTCCTCAATGTAGTGAAGTATGGTGCCATTGATGGTGCAGGCCGAGTTAACAACCCTCTGGAGTTTTTTCTTGTCCTGAGCATTGACACCTCCGTACCAGACAGTGATGCAACCAGACAGAATGCTCTCCACAGTAAACCTGTAGAAGTTTTCGAGAGTCTTTGGTGATATACCTAATCTCCTCAAACACCTCAATAGATGTATGGATGGAAATTAGTTATTATCGTCATTCTGTATATCCTATGTTCGCCCTGTCCTGGGATGCTGTAATGGAAGGGCAGAAGAAGCTGTACTCTATCTATCTCCTGCTCTCCCTGCCCTTAGAGATGTTGGATGGGACAACACAAAGTAATCCTCACATCACTAGAGTTCACTTAACTGGTGACATATAGTATCTCCTCACTTGTCAGGAAGGCACAATAGTGACTGCACTTCTAAGGAGACTGAAGCCGGCAAGGCTACCAGCCACCATTATGTCAACCTTCTACAAGGGTTCTATCGAGAGCGTCCTGACCGGCTGCATCACAATGGGGTACGGTTGCTGCAGAGAAATGGATCGGAGGTCAATCTACAGGACCATAAGAGTGACAGAGAGGATCACTGGAGTCTTCCTTCCCCCCCCCCCCCCCCCCAACCCCTCCGCCTCCAATTGACCGAAATCGTTGTCCAAAGAGGGCATACTTGTCCTGCATACGTATTGTTTGTCTGGATGTGCGTTATGTTTGGTTGCGTGTCTGTGTATTTTGCACCGAGAACCTGAGAACGGTGTTTCATCGGGTTGTACCTGTGCAATAAGGAAGACAGTAATCTTGACTTGACCTGATCCACACTGTACCCAACCCATGATGTCCCAATCTTAGAAACATTTCATTCTGACTTTGGGTGCCTGCATTGGAAAGTGTTCTGTTTTAATTGCATTGTTAATACTTCATTTTTGAACTGATTACAATTTATCCCCTTTTGAAATTATTCTCATGAAAATTATACCTCAATTTATTGAAGCTTTCATTTTCCAAGCAGGTCATTAAGTTAATGAAAATTTCCAAAGTACATTTTCTAAATTGGGAAGTAATTCATTTTTAAATTGAAATGTACTAATTGTCTTATCTGAACATATGTGATGTAAAATCAGCAAACATCAGGGCGATTATCTGCAAAGTGCCTTCAGTTCTGCTTTATTTTAGATTTTATGATACAGAAAATGTATGTGCTGTGCTGAATCTTGAAACTAGTTTATATTTCTGAGCAATGGCAATGTTGGTAAAACCTCCCAAGGTCAGGGACCAACACCAACAGAGTAAAGGTCCTTCTAAAGAAGTTAGTCGGCACCGTGATTGGTGTAAAAACACCACGCTGGAGAAACTCAACAGGTCAAACATTGTCCTTCATGTAGCAAAGATGAGGAGACACGATCAATATTTTGGGCTTGAGCCCTTCATCGTGATAAAATGTAGACAGGTGCCCAAACAAAATGGTAGGTGAGGGGGCAGAGCGAGGAGCACAGTCCCACAGGCAGGAGGTAATGCATGGATAAGGGAGGGAGGCCACGCCAGCAAATGACAGGGGGGGAAATGGCTCTGTGAATGGAGAATGAAGGGTGTTGCGACCCAGGTGATAGCAATCTTACAGCTAAACGGGTTTGAAACAGGAGTGAATGAATCAATGGGTGTTACCATTCAATGATGAGGGCAGGGTTGGTGGGGGAGAAGGGATCCCCATTGCTCGCACCTCTTCATCACCCAGTTGAGTCTCCTCCTGGAGGTGGTCTACACCAATGCTGTGGCTAATTCAATGGCTTTTATTATCTTAAGCTGCTGTCAATTGAACGAGCACATAGTCAAGTTTGGTCCCAAGATTCTGGGCTCTGCTTCATGTCTGAATTTCAGAATCAGAATTTACTGTTATGAACATGTCACAACATTTTTTTTTTGTTTTGTGGCAACATTATAGTGCAAATATTGGTTTAAGCTATATTCAGAAAAATTAAATAAATTAGTACAGAAGAAGAGAAAACGAGGTCGTGTCTGTGGTTCGTTGTCCATTCAGAAATCTGATGGTGGAGGGGAAGAAGCTGTCTTTTTGATGTGGGGTGCTCACCTTCAGGCTCCAGTTCCTCCTTCCCAGTGGTAGTTGAATGAAGGGGGCGTGGCCTGGGTCATTGAGGATGGAAGCTACTTTCTTAAGACACCACCTTTTGTGTGTCCCAGATGGAGTGAAAACTGGTGCCTGTGATACTGCTGGCTGAGTTAACAACCCCCTGGAGTTTTTTTTTTCTGTCTTGTGCTTTGGGCCCTCTGTCCCACAGAGTGATGCTACCAGTTGGAATGCTCTCCACAGTGCACCTGTAGACGTTTGCAAGAGTCTTTGTGGACAAACTAAATCCCCTCAAACTTCTCACAAAGTGTAGCCACTGGCAATCCTTCTTCATGATTGTATCGACATGGAGGCTCCAGGACAGATCCTCAGAGATGTTGAGACCCAGGAATTTGAACATAACAGGCTCTTCAGCCCATCAGGACCTCACTGACTATCAACAACCTGTTGATGCATTCATTATTTTTTAGATTCCTCACATTCCCATCCATCTCCCTATGTATCTACAGTGGCTAGTTAACCCACCAACCTTCAAATCTTGTGATGTGGGAAGTATCTGGAAGTTGCAGAGAGAACTTGCTAACTCCACACAGATTGCTCTAGAAGATCCGGATTGAACCTGGGTATCTGGTGCTAAGAGGCAATGGCTCTACTCTGTCCCAGTGAGGAGCCCTCGATGTAAGTTGCTAAACTGGTAGTCACTGTTTTACACATTGAAGCGTGGACGTCAGTGGTGGAGAATGGACCACTCTCATCAAACCTTGTCAGCATCAATGTGGACCCAAAATACACCTCCCTGTACTCTGTGTCAAGTGTTGAGGCTGTTCAAGTCTCACCCATCTGCAATCTTTGCTCCCTGTGAGAGAAATCAGGAAAGGGGTATCGGTGTCATAAGACTCACACCAACCAGGTTCAGGAACAACTGCTCCCCCTCCACCATCAGACTCCTCAACCACAAACTCGATCAGGGACTCATTTAAGGACTCTTATTTTGCACATTTTTTTATTAGTGAATAATTATTTTCTGTATAGCACAGTTAGTTTGCTCTTCCTTCTTGTTCACTGTATATGTGTAAAAAAAATTGATCTCATGTAAAAGTTAATTTTTAATTTTTAAAAAATTTAGACATACAGCACAATAGCAGACCATTTCAGCCCACGAGTCTGTGCCGCCCAATTTACACCCCCGATACGTTTCAAACAGTGGGAGGAAACCAGAGCCCTAGGGAAAACCCATGCAGTCAGGGGTGGGTGGGGGGGGGGAAATCATGCAAACTCTTTACAGACAGTGTGGGATTCGAACACCTGTCCTGATCACTGGCGCTGTAAAGGCGTTGTGCTAACTGCTATGCCAACTGTGCTGCTCCAACCGTGGCCAAAAGAAACCTGGAATTCTCCATCTATCTCATGTCTAAGTAGACCCTAGACCCAGACACCTGCACATCAGAGCTCCCAAGGTATCTATTGCAGACTCTCACCTCGATCCCAGTTGCCCACAGACCAGCGCTCCCGACGCCTCTGGTCAGATACTTAGCGCAGTCCCAACCTCACCGTACTGAAATCCATGATGATTCCCTTGCCATTTTCCACACTACTTCAGCCTCTACAAGGCTGACACTGGCTCATTCCCCCCACCCCCCCACCACCACCGCCATCCTTCCTTATCCTATCACACTTCTTCCTACTCAACTCTCATCTCGTCCTTTGAGCTCCCCCTTTCTTTCAAACCTCCTCCCCCAACCCTTTGTGATTTTACTTCACTCACGGTTTAACTCTGATGGTTTTAGTTACTTGGTAGGACGTGTGTTTCGATGTGCACACTCTGTTCTTAGTTTAATTTATTGTGTTTTTCAGCTTTATTGTCAGAGCACATACATGACATCACATACAACCCTGAGATTCTGTTTCATTGGGCCAGGCAGAATTACCACTTATTGGTCATGCAAAAAAAATTGTGAACAACTTACACACGTAAACAAATAAAGAAATGTAAACAGATAACAAATGTTAACAAACTGACTGTGTGATACAGAGAGAACAAAAAGAAAATCAATAAAGTGCACAAATACGAGCCCTTAAATGAGTCCCTGATTGAGTTTGTTGTTGAGGAATCTGATGGTGGAGGGGGAGCAGCTGTTCCTGAACCTGGTGGTGCTGGGTGATGGGGATCCTTGATGATTGCTGCTGCTCTCCAATGGCAGCGATCCCTGTATGAACTTTACTCCCTCTATGGACCTCTACTGATATGGTATTTTTGATTCTATATAACCATAACAGCACAGAAACATGCCAATTTGGCCCTCCTAGCCCTCACTGATCCAAGTAATCCCACCTACCAGCACCCTGCCCATATTTCTCCATCCCCCTCCTCATCCTAGTGTGAATTTCAGCCCCTCAAAATTAGTATCCTTGTCATAGACGACCCTATAAATTTAATATTAAAAACAGTCTAAAAAATTCAACTGAGTATATAACGATACATTTCTCTCTTTTATACATCTGTATTTTCCTGAGTAGAGTTTTTTTTTGGACATTGATAAGAAAAATTCTGCCTGACCCGCAGTAAAAAAAGAATCTTAAGGTTGCACAGAACAAAACTTCTCACAGTATCTCCGTACGGGCGGTAATAAACTATCGAAAACCAATGGGACTCAGAAGTCAACATGGAACTTTGAACTCTCAGGCCTCAGCAACGCAGAGGCAGGACGAGTGGAGTGGGAACGAGGCCATTCCATCCGAGGCAGGCAGATGATAACCTTCAACGCTATAGGACAATGTGGGAGAATCACAGAGTGCTTTTCCGACTGAGCTGGAAATGAATCATACTCATGTTGTCTCGAAGGATTCATTTTCTCTCTTTTAATGTCAGACATGTACTACAATTCTGTAACTAGGATAAGGCTTGACCTTTCGAGAAATGAAACATTGCTATGCTCCCTTTGTGGTCTGAAGCCTTTTAATGTCATATTTAATCCACATATTGTGCGGGCAAAACTGAATAGATTTAATCTATTGATTCACTCAGGACATGGGCTGTAACAACACCAAACAATACAATAGACAAAACCATTCCAGAGTTTATTTGATAGACCTTCGCCCACTATATTACTGAAAGAGATAAATAGTAATTCCTGGACTTTAAGTAAGTAATTCATGGGCTATAGCTTCAGATTTGTTCTCAAAGAATTGACTACATTGACTGATTGTGGAACAAAAGACCAATCAAGACCATGGTGGGTTTTTGTAGAGCAACATATCGTATATGTCAGCATATAAGATGGTATTTTAACCTTTAAAAATGTCACCCCAAAACCAATATAAAATCCGAACCTTAACAGTGAAGTCTCAGTGCTTCCCCGCGGGGTCCATCCACCAGTCCGACTGCCATTGGCTCTCTACAGGTTTTAAATGGCCTGTTAAAGGAGCCGACAGTGGTTTATTTTAAAATATGCTGATAAAATTTAAAGCTTGACTGGGTGATTTGCTTTTTAAAAATTGTGAATGAGTACATTAAATGTGCCTAACAGCATCACCCCACTGGTCAGTGGTAAGTGCCAGACTTGGGGTAGTCTTATACAGTGAGTATATATGTCATACCCACACTCCTGTTCGGCTCCGAATCATGGGTCCTCTACCGGCATCACCTACGGCTCCTAGAACGCATCCACCAGCGTTGTCTCCGCTCCATCCTCAACATTCATTGGAGCGACTTCATCCCTAACATCGAAGTACTCGAGATGGCAGAGGCCGACAGCATCGAATCCACGCTGCTGAAGATCCAACTGCGCTGGGTAGGTCACGTCTCCAGAATGGAGGACCATCGCCTTTCCCAAGATCGTGTTATATGGCAAGCTCTCCACTGGCCACCGTGACAGAGGTGCACCAAAGAAGAGGTACAAGGACTGCCTAAAGAAATCTCTTGGTGCCTGTCATCTTGACCGCCGCCAGTGGGCTGATCTCGCCTCAAACCGTGCATCTTGGCGCCTCACAGTTCAGTGGGCAGCAACCTTCTTTGAAGAAGACCGCAGAGCCCACCTCACTGACAAAAGACAAAGGAGGAAAAACCCAACACCCAACCCCAACCAACCAATTTTCCCTTGCAACCGCTGCAACCGTGTGTGCTTGTCCCGCATCGGACTTGTCAGCCACAAACAAGCCTGCAGCTGACGTGGACATTACCCCTCCATAAATCTTTGTCCGTGAAGCCAAGCCAAAGAAAGATATATGGTCATCTGTTTCATCTGTGCAATCTTTCCCCATGGTCCTACAAATTAGATCTCCCCCTCAAATGCATATCCAATTTCCTTTGAGAAGCCCGAATTGATTGCCTTCCCACCACTCAGGAAGAAAGTAGTTGAGGACTCCCTGGAGGTGAACATCCCCCGTGTATTTTTCCGACACTGTCTCAATGTCTCCTGCTTCTGAAAACGCCCACATGAGAACTGCTTCTCTCTCTCAGGCAAGGGTCTCCAAAATATCGATATCAACCCCTGAGAGTCAATGGGACTATCCAAGGGGTTGATCAATGCAAAGGGGGGGGGGCAATAGAATTTTAATGGTGGAAAGATGGATCAACAGAAAATAGCACCTATGGCAGGGCTGCCCAACCTCTCGCAAGAGTGGGCCTTGGTGGCCACCATGTTGTATTTGGCTTCGGCCTTTGAATACATTGAGAGTGAATGGGAGGACAGTCTAAGCTTAGAAGAAAGATGCATGTGTCCTTTGGTAGCAGCCCCCTCCCCCCTCGTCCAGCTCCGCCACTCCCCCACCACTTTACCCCTCCCCCCCCAATCCAGTGCCAGGATTCCATGCCTGGGAATAAATGAGGGATCAAGTATCGACGAAGGGGGTCAGTGGTCTAAAACGTAGTGATCTCCCAGTTTTTATCCAATCTCTCTGATGTGGAGAAGATCACAATGGGAGCACTGGATGCAGTAGGTGCCTCCCACCGATACACAAGTGAAGAAGGAAGTTTTGGGCCTGAATGGTGATGAAGGAGGAGGTGTGGGCACAAGTGTGGCACTTCCTATTGCTGCAGGGGAAGGTGCCAAGGGGGGTGATTGGTGGGAAGAGAACAATCTATATCGCAGCACTTTGCGATATACTGACGGGTAATCATCTCATTGAGGGAGTGCCGCACCGTCAGAAATAACTATTGCATGCGGTGTTAAGCTGGAAGGAACTGCTGGCTCCAGTGAACAGAGAAGATCTTGTGGCACCGCTGTTTTAAAAAAAAAAGACCTTGTCGAGTGTACCAATGTTTATATTGCATTCAGCATCCCGAAACAAATGATCTGGTTATTAGCTCATTGCCGTTAGCAGGATCTTGCTGTGTGTGGATGGACTGCAGCATTTCCCACGCTGCAACACCTCAAAGGTAATTCACTCCTGCACAGTACTTGGGACATCCTAAGGTTACTAAGCCTGTAGGAATCCAAGGCTTTCTTTGAAGGGATAACAATAATATGTTGACTGATGAAATCGCTCAACAAATTTTTGACTCCACGTCCGTCTTGGTGATTTATACCCATTCATCTCAAGGCTGTGAGCGACAAAAATTCTCTTTCTCTCTTTTATGCTTTCCCCCCTCTCTCTCTCTCTCTCTCTCTGCCTCTCGCTCACTCTGTGCACTTCTCTCTCTCGCTATCTCACCCTCTCTCTGTCTGCCTCTCACACTCTCTCTCACTTCTATCACACACACATGCTCTCTCTCTCTCTCTCTCTCTCTCTCTCTCTCTGTCCAAGGGACTGGAATGTTTTACCAACTATCATATTGGCACAGAAAGAGGTCGATCTGTTCATTCTGGCTCTTTGAAAGAGCTATCCAATTAGTCCCACTCCCCAAAGCCCTGCTATCGTTTTCCTTTCGAAGGATATGTCCAATTCCCTTTTAAAATTAAGCTTCACGACCAACAACTGAACACCTGATTTATTTTATCTTACATTATCTTTGGGAATCACCTCACGTTCTCTGCACGGAGCACAAGAATGTCCACTAAAAGCTTCAGCTCTCTGCTACAGCCCATTGCTGATAGCAATAGAACAATGTGAATATCTGACGAGGTACACGTTGGCTGAGGTTTGACAATGATGTTGGTTTTTACCCCTTGTATCTCTGTGTTAACAACTGGATCTTCTTTCTTCTCTTTGGCTTGGCTTCGCGGACGAAGATTTATGGAGGGGGTAAAAGTCCACGTCAGCTGCAGGCTCGATTGTGGCTGACAAGTCCGATGCGGGACAGGCAGACACAGTTGCAGCGGTTGCAGGGGAAAATTGGTGGGTTGGGGTTGGGTGTTGGGTTTTTCCTCCTTTTGACAGTGAGGAGGGCTCTGCGGTCTTCTTCAAAGGAGGTTGCTGCCCGCCGAACTGTGAGGCGCCAAGATGCACGGTTTGAGGCGATATCAGCCCACTGGCGGTGGTCAATGTGGCAGGCACCAAGAGATTTCTTTAGGCAGTCCTGGATAGTAATTACTGGATAGTAATTAAAATATTTACTGGGTGTGCAGAAGATCTGCTGAGAGATTTTTAGTAAATGGATAAAATGAGAATCCCTGGTTTTTTGATGAAATACTTTTACCATTAGGTTGAGCGATTACATTAATATTAATTTAAAGGCTCTGATACCCTACAAGTTGTGATTAACCCAAAAGTCAATCTAACAACAACCAATGCACCTGGTGGCTGGTCTGATCATCCTTCCCGAGGAAGATATCTTTTGTGAGTGAAATGTCTTCGTTTTGAGGTAAACTTCATTCCCTTGAACCAGTGGTTCTCATCCTTTTTAACCTACAAGTTCAGGTGTATTGTCGAGTGTACCAAGATGCAGTGATAAAGTTCATTTAGCGATGAGTCCAGCTAGGCGACCCATATGTGTGAGTAAAACACAGGGCAGAAGTACACTTTGAGAGGAAGATGGAATGGCAGCATAATTTTGATAGCATGAGATTCATTCAGAAGTCTGATAACAGCAGATCAGCCATGATCTCGTTAAATGGCGGAGCAGGCTCGAAGGGTCGAATGGCCGACTCCTGCTCCTATCTTCTATGTTTCTAACTGTCCTTTAATCTGGTGGTGATGATCTCACACTCTTAAATTGTATTCCTGATGGGAGAAGGGTGAGGAGAGTGTGGCCAGGGGAGGGGATGAGTGTTTTAATATATTGGTGCTTTTCCAAGGCAACAGGAAATGTAGATGGGGGGGTGGGGGGTAGTTGGGCTTGTGTCCATGGTTTATAGATGATCAAGTTCGTTCGTTATCATCTGATTGTACAAGTACAACCCTATGAAACAGCGTTCTCTGGTCCTCCGTGCAACAACATACAAACACACATCCAGACATTTTTTTTTGTTAATAAATATGAGTGACTCGGAGGGTCAGTGGGAGCAGTTCCTCTGGTCGTTCAGCGTTCTCACTGCCTGTGGGAAGAAGCTGTTCCTCAGCCTGGTGGCGCTGGCTCTGATCCTCCTGGATCGCTTCCCCGACAGGAGCAGCTGAAAGATGCTGTGTGCAGGGTGGAAAGGGTCCTCAGTGATTTTGCGCACCCTATTCAGACAACAATCCCAGTAGATCATGTTGATGGGGTGGGGAGAAAGACTCCAGTGATCCTCTCTGTCACTCTTATCGTCCTGCTCTACAGCAAACATACCCCACTGTGCTGCAGTCGGCCAGGACGCTCTTGATAAAACTCCTGTAGAAGGTTGACATAATGGTGGCCGGTAGCCTTGCCCACTTCAGTCTTCTCAGGAGGTGCAGTTGCTCTTGTGCCTTCCTGACAAGTGAGGAGATCGTTTTGCAGTATGATATGTTTTAGCTGTGTGTCAACTGCACATGCTGCTTGGGGCTTTGGGGTGGCAATGCTGTCACAGCGCCAGCCGATCGGGACCAGTGTTCAAATCCTGAGCTGTTTGTAAGGCGTTTGTACATTCTTTCCGTGTCTGCGTGGATTTCCTCCAGTGTTCCGGTTTCCTTCCACCGTTCAAAATGTACTGGAGGGCTGTAGGTCAATTGGGTGTAATTGGGCAGCATGGACTCGTGGGCTGTAAGTCTAAATTTAAAATTTAAATCCTCCACCGTTCCTCCATTGTCACTGTGTCCAAGTGCTGTAGCTCTCTCCTGACCAGCAATGTGGGAACACTTTCATCATCTAGTTGTTCAAGAAGGTGACTCACTTCCTGAACTGCAGCTGGGATGGGTTTGATGTCAAAGGGAAAGTGATTGAAGAAACCAACTCAAAGTATTGAGGCGTGAAAAAGAGGCAAAGAGGGTTGGAGAGGGTTTATCGAGTTGAAGCCTTAATGTACGACTGATTTAATTTGAAGACATTCTAAAGGTATGGGTTAAGGTCAGAAAAATAGGGAGAGATGTTGGGGCTCAGGAAAGCCTTGATCATTTTCAAACCAAAGCACTGTTAGTGTGTGGAAAAAGTAAAACTGCAGAAATGCTGGAGGAGCTCAGCAGGTTTTACAGTGTGCATAGGAGGTAAAGATATAGAACCAATGTTTCAGGGATGGATGCTGCGAAACCAGCTGAGTTCCTCTTTCAATTGCAGCCTCTGCAGACTTTCATGTTTCACTGAATTCAGTTGCTCCACTGCAAAATCTTTTTGAGGGATGTCTGCCCTGAAGAAGTCCTCAGCACCGGCTGAGTTCCTGCAGCATTTCTGTGTGTTTACTACAATCGCCACGTCTGCAGACTTTCATGTTTTGCCCCACTGTTAGTGCGTGGCCCAGTTCATGTCAGCTGCCGTTCCTTTACTATTTCTCAAAGATGACTTCTATATTAAATCTTGCCTGCCTGATGAATGTGATTTAGAGGATGCCAGGGGCTTCAGAAATTCTGTGGCTGGGGGGAAACTCTATGAAAACTGGCTTCTGCTGTACAGTAAATATTATTAGATAGCAGCTAATCTCCAATTTGGAGCTAATCTGAGCCACAGGTTGCGTTGCTCTCATGTGTCTTCCTGTAATTATTTACAATTCAGTTGAAACAAACGCAAAATTGAACAGACAGGCTGACTCTGTTAAATGCATTTCGGAAGTCGTCAATCTTTCATTGACTTAATGAGTGCATTAGTTTTCATGCTTGAAAATAAAGTCTTATGTAAGTATGCTTTTAATATCACTGCATGCGATCATAGGTGCTAGTGTATCTGAGGGGAACAGAGACAGGAGGTTAAAAATAAATCACAGAATTCTGAACACACCGTGGTTGAAGTAAATGCTGGAGAAGCCCAGCAGATCAAACAGGGTCCTTTACTAGCGAATGCGGCAGGTGTCCGAACAAAAGAGTGGGGGGGGGGGGGGGCAAAGGCAGGAGATGATAGGTGGAGAAAGGAGGGAGGGAATGGCAGCAATGAGGGGGAGGAGGGATGGCCGGGTGGAAGGAACTGGAAGGGCAGGAAAAGGGGGAGGGGAAAGAAAAGGTGAGCGGGGAAAGCAGTAAAGTGCCATCTGGCTGAAAGTGCCCAGATGGAAAGTAAAGTGTTGTTCCTCCAATCTGCAGGCGGCCTGGGTGGGACTGTGCACCAGGCCATGGACAAACATCTGAGCGTGGGAGTGGGACTCGGAATTTAAATGTTTGGACACTGGGAGGTTGCTGCTGTGGCGAACGGAGCGGAGGTGCTGAGCGAAGTGACTTCCCAGTTTGCGACTGGACTTTCCGATATAGAGAATGCCAAAAAGGGAGCACTGGATGCAGTAAATGTTCTCGTGCTGCTTCACTTGAAAGGCCTGTTTGGGGTCCCGGACCGCAGCGAGGGAGGAGGTGTGGGCTCGAGTGTTACCCCTCCTGCGGGCAGAGGGGAAGGTGCCGGGGGTGTGATGGGCGGGGAGGGGATGAGTGCACGAGGGAATCGTAGAGGGAGCAGTCCCTGCGGAAGGCCGAGAGGGGAGGAGAGGGAAAAATGTGTCTGGTGGTGGGATCCTGTAGTAAGTACCAGAAATTCTGGAGGACAGGAGGTTGTGGTTCAAGGTTAAGAATACAATTTATTGCCATGTAATACTACAGAAAACTGCATTTAGTCTGCCACCATCAGCAGAATTTCCCAGCATTTCTTTCAGTCAGAGGAAGAGGATCAAAAGAGAGTTGCCTCAGAGTGACTGAGTGGCTGTGGATTCGCCTCCAGTGCTCCCGTAGCCTCATATTCTTCAGCCCCAACCATTGCATTCCATTCCAGAGTGGTAAAATCCAGGCTGACTCTCCAATGAAGTACTGAAGGAGATTCACACTGTCACAGGGAATCATGTGAGGATGGCCAATCTCCATTTGTCAGGTCACGTGGACGTTAAAGCCCCATGCTGGCGTTAGGAGCAGTGTTCTCTCAGGTGTGCTGCAAATGTGCTGGACCTGAACCTTCAGGGGATGCACTTCAGCCCCAATGGAACAGCCGAAACTGAGGGAGGGATCCTGTGCAAATGTGGAAGAGGCAGGACTGCCTGCTGTTGGGCAGCAGTGCCCCTGCTGTACTCTTGCAGTTGGAAGCCCTAACAGAGAACAGGCTTACTGAAACTGGAATTACACTGAACAATGTATTAGAACCATGGAACACTACAGCACAGCCCTCTAGTCTGTGCCGACCATCATCTCCTAGTCCCACCTTCCCATCTATGTATCTATCCAATTTAGTCTTAAAGCACATGATCGAGCCTGCATTCACGACGACAGATGGCAGCTCATTCCACACTCCCACCACCCTCTGAGTGAAGAACTTTTCTCTAATGTCCCCCCAAGCCTTTCCCCTTTCAGCTTAAGACTATGGCCTCTCATATTTATTTCCCCCAATCGAAGTGGAAAAAGCCTATTTGCATCCACTCGATCTATACCTCTCATAATCTTGTAAACTTCTCATTCTTCTTCGCTCCAAACCTGTTTAATCTTTCCCTGTAACTCAGTTCCTGAAGTCAGAGTAAACCTTCTCTCAATCTCATTGATATCCTTCCTGTAGTTAGGTGCCCAGAACTGTACACAGTACTCCAAATTTGGCCTCACCAATGTCTTAAACAACTTCAACATAACATCCCAGCTCCGATACTCAATACTTTGATTTATAAAGCTCTCTTTACAACCCTGTTCACCTGCAATGCCACCTTCAAGGAACAATGTATCTGTATTCCCAGATCTCTCTGCTCATTTACCTATCATTTACTGTGTTTTTCCTATCTTGGTCTGCCCTTCCAAAATGCATCACCTCACACTTGATTGCATTAAACTCCCATCTGCCATTTTTTGTCCCGTTGAACCAGCACTGGTTAGAGCTGGCACGAGAATAGTGAGTCCGTCTAGATGCAGGAGCTTGTGTGTAAGGGAAAAGAGAGGTTTAATGCAATTGATACTTCCCCAATCGCACGGAATCATTGGGATCCTTGGTTACTCCTGATGCCCATTTAGCCCTTTAAGCGCCAGCTCACAGAGCATTAGTCAAAATGTTTTCCCCTCATAATATATTCTCCCCTCATTCTTCCCCCAAGATTGGGGAGGGGTCAAAATGTTTTCCCCTCATAATATATTCTCCCCTCATTCTTCCCCCAAGATTGGGGAGGGGTCAAAATGTTTTCCCCTCATAATATATTTTCCCCTCATTCTTCCCCCAAGATTGGGGAGGGGTCAAAATGTTTTCCCCTCATAATATATTTTCCCCTCATTCTTCCCCCAAGATTGGGGAGGGGTCAAAATGTTTTCCCCTCATAATATATTTTCCCCTCATTCTTCCCCCAAGATTGGGGAGGGGTCAAAATGTTTTCCCCTCATAATATATTTTCCCCTCATTCTTCCCCCAAGATGGAGGGGTCAAAATGTTTTCCCCTCATAATATATTTTCCCCTCATTCTTCCCCCAAGATGGAGGGGTCAAAATGTTTTCCCCTCATAATATATTTTCCCCTCATTCTTCCCCCAAGATGGAGGGGCTCAAAATGTTTTCCCCTCATAATATATTCTCCCCTCATTCTTCCCCCAAGATTGGGGAGGGCTCAAAATGTTTTCCCCTCATAATATATTTTCCCCTCATTCTTCCCCCAAGATTGGGGAGGGGTCAAAATGTTTTCCCCTCATAATATATTTTCCCCTCATTCTTCCCCCAAGATGGAGGGGCTCAAAATGTTTTCCCCTCATAATATATTTTCCCCTCATTCTTCCCCCAAGATGGAGGGGCTCAAAATGTTTTCCCCTCATAATATATTCTCCCCTCATTCTTCCCCCAAGATTGGGGAGGGGTCAAAATGTTTTCCCCTCATAATATATTTTCCCCTCATTCTTCCCCCAAGATGGAGGGGCTCAAAATATTTTCGCCTCATAATATATTCTCCCCTCATTCTTCCCCCAAGATTGGGGAGGGGTCAAAATGTTTTCCCCTCATAATATATTTTCCCCTCATTCTTCCCCCAAGATTGGGGAGGGGTCAAAATGTTTTCCCCTCATAATATATTTTCCCCTCATTCTTCCCCCAAGATGGAGGGGCTCAAAATGTTTTCCCCTCATAATATATTCTCCCCTCATTCTTCCCCCAAGATTGGGGAGGGCTCAAAATGTTTTCCCCTCATAATATATTTTCCCCTCATTCTTCCCCCAAGATGGAGGGGCTCAAAATGTTTTCCCCTCATAATATATTCTCCCCTCATTCTTCCCCCAAGATTGGGGAGGGCTCAAAATGTTTTCCCCTCATAATATATTTTCCCCTCATTCTTCCCCCAAGATTGGGGAGGGGTCAAAATGTTTTCCCCTCATAATATATTTTCCCCTCATTCTTCCCCCAAGATGGAGGGGTCAAAATGTTTTCCCCTCATAATATATTTTCCCCTCATTCTTCCCCCAAGATGGAGGGGCTCAAAATGTTTTCCCCTCATAATATATTCTCCCCTCATTCTTCCCCCAAGATTGGGGAGGGCTCAAAATGTTTTCCCCTCATAATATATTTTCCCCTCATTCTTCCCCCAAGATGGAGGGGCTCAAAATGTTTTCCCCTCATAATATATTCTCCCCTCATTCTTCCCCCAAGATTGGGGAGGGCTCAAAATGTTTTCCCCTCATAATATATTTTCCCCTCATTCTTCCCCCAAGATTGGGGAGGGGTCAAAATGTTTTCCCCTCATAATATATTTTCCCCTCATTCTTCCCCCAAGATTGGGGAGGGGTCAAAATGTTTTCCCCTCATAATATATTTTCCCCTCATTCTTCCCCCAAGATGGAGGGGCTCAAAATGTTTTCCCCTCATAATATATTCTCCCCTCATTCTTCCCCCAAGATTGGGGAGGGCTCAAAATGTTTTCCCCTCATAATATATTTTCCCCTCATTCTTCCCCCAAGATGGAGGGGCTCAAAATGTTTTCCCCTCATAATATATTCTCCCCTCATTCTTCCCCCAAGATTGGGGAGGGCTCAAAATGTTTTCCCCTCATAATATATTTTCCCCTCATTCTTCCCCCAAGATGGAGGGGCTCAAAATATTTTCGCCTCATAATATATTCTCCCCTCATTCTTCCCCCAAGATTGGGGAGGGGTCAAAATGTTTTCCCCTCATAATATATTTTCCCCTCATTCTTCCCCCAAGATTGGGGAGGGGTCAAAATGTTTTCCCCTCATAATATATTTTCCCCTCATTCTTCCCCCAAGATGGAGGGGCTCAAAATGTTTTCCCCTCATAATATATTCTCCCCTCATTCTTCCCCCAAGATTGGGGAGGGCTCAAAATGTTTTCCCCTCATAATATATTTTCCCCTCATTCTTCCCCCAAGATGGAGGGGCTCAAAATGTTTTCCCCTCATAATATATTCTCCCCTCATTCTTCCCCCAAGATTGGGGAGGGCTCAAAATGTTTTCCCCTCATAATATATTTTCCCCTCATTCTTCCCCCAAGATGGAGGGGTCAAAATGTTTTCCCCTCATAATATATTTTCCCCTCATTCTTCCCCCAAGATGGAGGGGTCAAAATGTTTTCCCCTCATAATATATTTTCCCCTCATTCTTCCCCCAAGATGGAGGGGCTCAAAATGTTTTCCCCTCATAATATATTCTCCCCTCATTCTTCCCCCAAGATTGGGGAGGGGTCAAAATGTTTTCCCCTCATAATATATTCTCCCCTCATTCTTCCCCCAAGATTGGGGAGGGGTCAAAATGTTTTCCCCTCATAATATATTTTCCCCTCATTCTTCCCCCAAGATGGAGGGGCTCAAAATGTTTTCCCCTCATAATATATTTTCCCCTCATTCTTCCCCCAAGATGGAGGGGCTCAAAATGTTTTCCCCTCATAATATATTTTCCCCTCATTCTTCCCCCAAGATGGAGGGGTCAAAATGTTTTCCCCTCATAATATATTTTCCCCTCATTCTTCCCCCAAGATGGAGGGGCTCAAAATGTTTTCCCCTCATAATATATTCTCCCCTCATTCTTCCCCCAAGATTGGGGAGGGGTCAAAATGTTTTCCCCTCATAATATATTCTCCCCTCATTCTTCCCCCAAGATGGAGGGGTCAAAATGTTTTCCCCTCATAATATATTTTCCCCTCATTCTTCCCCCAAGATGGAGGGGCTCAAAATGTTTTCCCCTCATAATATATTCTCCCCTCATTCTTCCCCCAAGATTGGGGAGGGGTCAAAATGTTTTCCCCTCATAATATATTTTCCCCTCATTCTTCCCCCAAGATGGAGGGGCTCAAAATGTTTTCCCCTCATAATATATTCTCCCCTCATTCTTCCTCCAAGATTGGGGGGGGGGGGGGTGCATAATTAGCATTGGGTTCAAATCTGGTGCAGTCTATAAGGAGCTTATATACTGGTTTCCTCCAGGGCTCCTGTTTCTTCCCACCCATCAAATCATACAGGGGTTACAGGTTAATTGGGCGACACTGTTTCTAACCATGCTGCAAATAAATTTACTTTAAGATAAACACACCCACATTCCAGGGACAGTTACAGTAAATAATTTGCCTCCTTTGGTGTGTGAAAGGAAACTGGAGCACTCGGAGGAAGCCCCTGTGGTCCCAACAATCTGTGGTACAGATTATTTTCATTTTTAGTGTCAAAAAGAGCAGCCAATTTACAAACAGCATTAATGAGGCGAATGTCCACTTAATTAACCTCCACATGTAATATACTGGCCAGTGGACTGTGTTATAACCATATAACAGTTTATGGCATGGAAACAGGCCATCTCGGCCCTACAAGTCCATGCCGGTTCACTCAAACAACCTCGCGTTCTTTCTTATATTTTCTAAAGTATACTATTTTCTTCCATCATTGTATTTGCATTGGTATGAGTATATACCTCGCATCGGTTCAAAACATTGGCTTTAAAAACAGCTCAATAACTTAAAGCATTTGACAGATCTTTGTTGCATTGGATAGACTTCTCATTTGCAAAGTCTCAATACATTACTGCCTTGGCACTGGGAGTTCTTCCATCTCCTAAATGAAAACGTAAATCTCCATCAGATGAGTGGTTTGCATTTGATTGCAGTGAAGGTTTGATAACGGATGGTGGACTAATGGGAAAGCATTCATGGATATTATTGAGCACTGTTCACCCATTAAATTGGCACATACACCAACTCTCGCAAATGCAGTTTCGCTGAATATTACTCTAATTAATAACCAGGGAGCTCTGTGAAGAGGCTGCAGACACTGTGATTGTAGAAAAAACACTGAAATGCTGGAGGAAGTTTTCAGCATCTCTAGGAGACTAAGATCTATTGCCGACGTCTTGGGCCGGAGCCCCTCTTCAAGGAAAATTCAGAAAAGGCAGGAGCAGGATGTATCAGAAGGCCTCAGAATTCAAACAACGGGGGAGGAATCCAGACCAACAAAAGGTGCTAATTGGATGTGAAGAGTCTTCCATTTGTGCCAAATCAATCCCTTCCCCCTTTGCCCCGTTCCTTTCCACCTCACTCTCTCTCCTGCCCCTTTCTCCTGTGCTCCTTTTCCCTGACACACTTCCACCATCACAGTTTCCTCAATTCCCTTTCCCAATCTATCTCCTCTCCATTGTCCCTTCCCTTTACCCCCCTCGCCCTTTTCTCCTTGCCCCCATTCATTACTTTCTCCCTCTCCCCTTGCCCCTGCTCACTGTGATGAGCATACTCTGCCCCTCCCCACCTCACACTCCAGTGCAGTGGAGTGGGAGATTTAATGGCTGGACAAAATGCAGTCACTCCTGTGAGCTTCCTTGCCATCAAGCCATTAGTGATTGTTAGAAGCCGGGATAAGGAGGACAGAGCTGGCGATGCAAGAGGGGTTGTTTGTGACAGGTGGAGTTCAAACCGAAAAGTGTAAAGTGATTCACTTTAGTAGATCGAACTTGAAAGCTGAGGATGTGGTTTAAATTTAAATTTTTAAAGTTTAAATTTAACTTTTTAAAATTAAATTTAGACATCCGACACAGTAACAGGGTATTTTGGCCCATGAGTCCGTGCCGCCCAATTTACACCCAATTAATCCTCACCCCCGGTACGTTTTGAAGGGTGGGAGGAAACCAGAGCCCCTGGGGAAAACCCACGCAGACACGGGGAAAATGTACAAACTCCTTACAGACAACATGGGATTCGAACCCCGGACCTGATTGCTGGTGGTGTAATGGCGTTGTGCTAACCGCTACACCAACCAGGATTCTTTGCAAAGTGGAGAAACAGAGGGATCTTGGAGTTTGGGTCAAAGTTGTGTACAAGTTACAAAGGCTTTCTTTTAATTTAAATTTAGACGTACAGAACGGTAACAGGCCATTACTGTCCATCAGTTCGTGCCTCCCAATTTACACGCCCTGTACATTTCAAATGGTGGGAAGAAACCAGAGTCCCTGAGGGAAAACCCATGCAGACATGGGGAGAACATGCAAACTCCTTCCAGACAGCGTGGGATTGGAATCTCAGTGCTGATGGTTGGCACTATAAAGGTGTGGCGCTAACCGTGATGTGCCGAACTTCATTCTTTGGGGGTGGAGTTCAAGTGCCATGAGGTAATATTGCAGCTCTATAAAAATTGGGTGAGACCACACTTGGAGTATTGTTTTCAGTTCTGATCACCTCATTCTAAGAAGGATGTGGAAGCTTTGGAGAGGATACAGAGGAGATTCACCAGGATGTTGCCTGGATTGCAGAGCACGCCTCATGAGGAAAGGAAGAGTAAACTAGGGCTTTTCTCTTTCCAGCCACAGAGATTGAGAGAGGACTTAATAGAGGTGTATAAGATTATGAGAGCCTGAGATAGAATGGACAGCCAGCACCTTTTTTTCCCAGGGTGACAATGGCCAATACCAGAGGATCTATTTAAGGTGAGTGGAGGAAAGTTTGAGGGAAACAGAGAGTAGTGGGTGCTGGAATGCATTGCAGGAGATGGTGCTGGAAGCTGATACAATAGGGACACTTAAGAGAAATGGAAGATTATGGGCTACGAGGGAGGGATGGGAAGAGTGGATTTATATAGGTTGGTACCATGCAATGGGCTGAAGAGCCTTCCTCTTTGCTGTTTGACTCCATGCGGAGATCACCTATAGTCTTAGTACCTCAACGAGACATAATTACACAACAAGGAGATGAGAGAGAATTTATTCCCTTTGGGTTGTTTAATCTTTATGATTCTCTACCCAGAGTCCTCGATCAGATCAGCCACGATCTTACTGCTAGGTTATCAGGTTGAAAGCCCAAATGGCCTGCCCCGTCTGCTCTTTCTTGTTCTTTTCAGATCAGATTTTCGATTTATTGCCAGAGTATGTACATGACAGCTTACAATCTTACAAAAGATTCCTTTTTTTGTGGGTGAGGTAGAATTACCATTTTTTGGTAGTGGAAAAAATAAACTGTACACGAAGTAAAACATGAAAACAAGGAACTGTAAACAGATAATGAATGTAAACAACTGTCTACAATACAGAGGGAACAAAAAGAAAATCAATAAAACACGTAAGTAAGAGTCCTTAAATGAGTTTGTGGTTGAGGAGTCTGATGGTGGACGGGGAGCAGCTGTTCCTGAACCTGAGGGGTGGGGGGCGAGTCCTGTGGCACCGAGACCTCTTTCCTGATGGCAGCAGTGAGAACAGAGCGTGTGCTGGGTGGTGAGGGTCTTTGATTTTTTTGGATGAGAGCTAAACCTGTGGGATACAATATTTTTTTCCTTCAAGTTCTTATCTGCTGTCTTGAACAAAACCATTCTTGTTCATTCTATCAATGAAATGTCCTACTGCTGCTGTCTGGAGAATTGCCAGCCATTCCATCAATAGCCCACTTTACACATTTGACACTCTTAATTGTTTTTGCAAGGTCCCCGAGTAATTTGCTTTCCTGGCCAATTGTTTTGTTCTGAGAATTAAAGAAAGGACACAATGCCTTTAATAGTTTATTGAGTAATGAATTCTGACTTGTCGATTTTTCTCTCTCAAGCCTCTGTACGTCGGCTCTAGCTGGACATAGAATTAAAGCCCACGGGCAATCCAATCAAGGATCCCACCCCAACCCAACTGCATCCAATCCTGAAAAGGCCACGACCAGTTCAAACCTGAACCCGACCAATTTCAATCCATCCTTTATGACCTAACTCCATGTACAGTAAAAGTTCAAAAATCCAGATGCCAGAAATCCAGCTCACCCAAGCTAATCTGCCCTGATTTCCCTTAGCTAATCTGCCCATATTCATATCAACTTCCCCCATATTCCACCCCTCACTTCCCTCGGACCATCTTACAGTGACCAATGTACCTAGTGACCAAAGATGTGTAGTGGAAAGTGTGTTGATCAGCTGCATCAAGGTCTTGTATGGGGACACCAATATCCCTAAGCATAAAGGCCTGCAAAAGATAGTGGACACAACCCAGGACATCACAGATAAAACCCTCCCCACCAGTGAGAACATTTACAGGGAACGCTGCCATCAGAGAACAGCATCAATCATCAAGGATCCACACCACCCAGCACATGCTCTATTCTCCCTGCTACCATCAGGAAAGACTTGCACCACCAGGTTCAGGGACAGCTGCTACCCCTCCACTATCAGACTCCTCATCAACAAACTCCATCAGGGACTCACTTACTTGTGCATTTTATTAATTTTTAAATTCTTTCTGTATTGCCCAGTTTGTTTACGTTCGTTATCGGTTTCCAGTTCTTGATTTGTTTACATAAATCACTGTGTACAGTATTTTTTTTCACGACCAATAAGTAGTAATTCTGCCTCGCCCACAGGAAAAAGATCTCAGGGTCGTATGTAATGTTATGTATGTACTCTGACAATAAATCTGAAGTATGTCCTTTGAGGGAGGAAATCAGGAGGGGTGAGGGGAAATCCACGTGGTCACGGTGAGCATGCCAACTCCACACAGACACTCCCAAAGTTAGGATCGATCCTGGGTCTCTGGAGCCAGCAGCTGTGCCATCGTTCTGCCCCAGATGTTACAAAAGTGGTTGGAATAAGGGAAATGTGGCAGCCATTGTAGTATGCAGTATCGTGATATCCAGGTCAACTGTTTTCAGTGATACTGCCTGAGAGAACCTTCCCAGTGTATACCTCAGAGAGAGAGAGAGAGAGAGAGAAGCTTCAAAGTGTCACCCCAGGGACAGCACTTGTCACAATGCATCACCCCCTCGGAGAGAATCACTGCAATGTTATCTTTGGCAAAACACTCAGTTTCTGTGTTCAAATCTCCAGAGCAGGATTTGAACCCCCGACCACCTGGAGCTGCCTGCTAGCACTCCACAAGCTGCTGGCTCCTGGCATCTTCTCCAGCTTTCTTCCAAGATAGATTGGTAAAGTTGTTGTAGGGGTAAAGCATAAAAGTCTGCAGACACAATGCTGGAGAAACCCAGGAGGTCCCAACAGCGTTAATTATTAAGCAAAGATAAGGATTCTGTAAGCAGTTTGTACGTTCTCCCCGTGTCTGTGTGGGTTTCCTCTGGGTGCTCCAGTTTCCTCCCACCCTTCAAAACGTACCAGCAGGTTATAAGTCAACTGGGCATAATTAGGCCTGTCACCAAGCTGTTGGTCTAAATTTAAAATTTAAGAACCTTTAAATTTAATAAATTTAACCAATGCTTCAGGCTTGAGACCTTCATCAAGGTATGAGCAAAATGTAGACAAGCGCCTGAATAAAATACTGGGAAGTGGGGGCAGGGGGAGGAGCACGGTCCCTCAGGCAGGAGGTAACATCTGGATAAAGGAGGGAAGGCGCACCAGCAAACGGGGAGGGGGGGGGGGTGGATGGCTCTGTGAATGGTGAGGGAAGGGGGTGTAGAGCTGGAGGAGAAAAGGCAGAGGGATGGGGAAGATGGAGAGTGGGCGAGCAGAAACTGACATTAATGCGATCCATCTGGAGAGAGCCCAGGTGAAAAATCAGGTGCTGCTCCTCCAATTTATTGGTTTGGCAGTGCACAAAGCCGTGTCAGCATGGGAGTGGGGTGCAGAATTGAACTGTGTGGCCACTGAGAGATCCCTGTCACAGACACGGACAGAGCATAGGTATTCAGCGAAGCGACCTCCCAGTCTGCGTCCAGTCTCACCGACCTAGAGAAGAGTAAACTTGTTCACAGATGTTTTGTTTGAATAGAAAGCTGGGCATTGGCTACTAGGTGGGGATGGGTGTGATATAAAGCTGTCCGTGTGCAGCAGACTTAATGGCCCACTCGATGGAGATGCAACATCTCACACTCTGCAAGCTTAAAGCTCGACAGCTTGCCTGTGTGCAAGGGGTATGCAAATGAAACATTTCTTGGCGCAACCAACCTGGTGCTTGGGGAGATGGCTTCCTGTTTATTTCCTGACTCCTGGGATTTCAAAGCAGCAGATTACTGAAACTGGCCCAAATCTCTGTTTTGCAAGAGTGGGTTTGAAAAGAGGGTGCTCTCCTTGCCCTTCGGGAATATAGAAGAGGCAGAGAGCATCAGAGGTTACACCTTGCAAGCTTGCACCATGTTCAGAAAAGTGAGCATGAGGTACAAAAAAAAGAACAAATTTGTTTAGTGCATCAGTACCAGACCATTCTTAGTCACCTGCTCTACTCGTTATATACATTTGACTGTGTAGCTCAGTGCAACACCATCTAAAAAATTTGCTAACAATACCACGGTAGTAGGTTGCATAAAAAGGGGTGATGAGTCCAACTAGGCATTTGCCTTGGGTGCAGACCACATAAGGGCACTGTTGAGATATTCCAACAGCTCCAGCACCTAACACACTATAAGTACGCTGGTAAGGCGGAGGGAGGAAGTGGTGCGACACACACACACCGAACGTCATATCAGATATTGAACCCACTGCTCAGCCCAGTCAGCACCCCCCCCCACAACCCCACTCAGCCCAGTCAGCACCCCGCCCCCCCCCCACAACCCCACTCAACCCTCCCCCTCCCCTCCACTGCACTCAGCCTGCCCTAGGGTGCCAAATAGTCTGGCCCTGGTCCTGGTGACACAGCCTCAAGATGTGGAGGAGCAGATTGAAGACTCCGATATGGTAGACCTGTGTCTCCCAGAGAGTGAGATGTGGAATTCTCTGCCCAAGGAAGCAGTGATGTTGCCTTATTGAAAGATGCAGAAAGATGTATCTTTGCACAGTAGGGAAATTAAAGGTGACAGGTAAAATGCAGGTCAGTAACTTCAGGTTCCCCCTTGAGCACGTTCAGGATGTTTGCAGGGAACACTGAGGAGGTAGAGAAAGAAGCAGAATAGTGGAAGCCTTTTCTTATTCTAACTTAAATTCAGACATCCAGCACGGTAACGGGCCATTTCCACGATTTACATCCAATTAACCTTCAACCCCTGGTATGTTTTTGAAGAGTGGGAGGAAACCGGAACCTCCCTGGAGAAACCCCACGCGGACTCGGACAGGATGTACAAACTCCGTGGGTCCTGATCGCTGGCCCTGTAAAAGTGCTACGCCAACCGTCCCACCCTTTCACAGAGCAGAACTGATGAAAGGTCTTCAGCCTGAAACATTAAATTCTTGTTACCCTCCCCATCCACAGGTGCTGCCTGCACTTTTGAGTTTCCCTGGCTTTAACCGCAATTTATTTATTTACTTTTGTATGGTGGCTTATATGAAAGTTTGCTCTGTGATGTTGCGGCTAAACAACTAATTTCATAACAATAAATTCTGATTCTGAATGTCTGCAATCCTCTGCCATATGGAGGAAGAACATCTCTGGATCAGAATTGAATTGCCTTGGCTCCTACACGAAGATTAGAGGAGAAATGGACAATCCAAAAATGGCAAATATATACTTTTTAAGGGATTCAGAAGATGCAGCTGAACAGAAATTCCATCCGTTTAGCCCGATTTATTCTGAATAAATGGGCCAATTGTTTGAGAATTGCTGTTGCTTTGTTTGAAGAGCTCCCTTAGATGTTGTGCCAGCAAAACTGTGGTCTGCCTGATCATTTTCATTATACATCGCTGTTCAGGGGCTTTCGAGCAATCTGCAGTTAAATGGGAACTTGGCTAAAATGAGCTGGAGAAGTCGTGATGCGTTTAACAACTCAGATGTGAATTTAATGCAATCCAGACCTTGCAAATGTTCAGAGCAT
This sequence comes from Narcine bancroftii, assembly GCF_036971445.1. Classification (NCBI taxonomy): domain Eukaryota; kingdom Metazoa; phylum Chordata; class Chondrichthyes; order Torpediniformes; family Narcinidae; genus Narcine; species Narcine bancroftii. The sequence goes on along the minus strand of NC_091479.1, from coordinate 9,134,972 downwards.
GATTCTGCTGAACAAGGGTGGGATGTCTTGGGCTTTGGTGAAGCCTCTGTTAGAACGGTCATCCTCAGGAAGGAATTACAGAAAGGTGTCCAGCACCTATGGAGATTGGTAGATGCCGGATAAGTGTATTTTCTGGTTGCTCGACACTTGCTCTCACAATGCCTAAACTGCATTAAGAATAAACAGTTTAAAAGACAAAAATACTACACAGCACTTACACCGAACGAACGTCACTTGCATGAATATATAAACCTTGAAGCATTTTACTTTATTTTCACTCACATCCTTTGAAAACGTTTAACCATCTCCTCATCTGCAGGTTCCTCCCCCTTCCACGGAGCCGCCTGAAAGATAGATAATTAACCCTCCCTTCCCCAAGTTTACAGATAAAGCCTCTGACCGAGGCGACTCTTACGAAGCAGGGATAAGGAGACATTTTAAGAGAGTCACCTTAACAGCAAGCGCCATCAATCAGCTCTTCATCCTGGGTGACACCATTGTTGTTTCACACAACTTTATTCCAACAGCTGCTCAAGCAAAGCCCAACCAAGATTCTCCACTGGCTGAATATTTGCTCCCATCTTCACCACAGGTTTATGTGTTACTGCAAAGAATATTTACTTTTACAATTTTAAATGTACACAATTTTTATCTATTATTCTTATCAATGTTAATCTTTTAAATTTACTTTCCTCAATTTTTTTTTTCTTCCCCTTTTGCTTGAGGCTGCTGGTTGCTTGAATTCTGGATACCAGAGGTTTTTTTTTTACTGTATTTGCCTTTGAGTGAGGGAAGTGTAGCTTCACTAGGTTGCCTCGTGAAATGAGCTGGGAGATTGGGTAAGAGAAGGTGGAGTCTCGAGGGACCTGGAGCAGTCACACTAGGACGGACTGATAAGGAACTTGCCGAAGTTGGAGATTCTGGAACCAGTGCAAAAACTCAGGGTGAGGAACTGGTCATTGAACCGAGTGAGAAGAAATGTTTTGATTTGGGGCTGTGAGTAGTTGGAGCTACTTGGGACATTTCCTGATGACGATGAATGAGACCATTCAGCCCATTGAATGATGCTGATCTTCACCTGCACAAATATTCCTTACTGTCATAAACACATAATTCCGTACAAAATTGGTGAACTTCTGTTTGATGTAAAGGCACATAAAGAGGTGCCACAAATCCTCTTTGGGGGCAGCACGGTTGGTGTAGCGGATAACACAATGCCGTTACAGCGCCAGCGATTGGGACCGGGGTTTGAATCCCGCTCTGTCTGTAAGGGGTTTGTACATTCTCCCGAGTCTGTGTAGGTTTTGCCTGGTGGCTCCGGTCTCCTCCCACTGTTCAAAAACATACCGGGGCTTGTAGGTCAATTGAGTGTAAATTGGGGAGCACGGGCTTGTGGGCCGAAATGGCTTGTTACCGTGCTGTATGTCTAAAAAAATTTTTAAAAGCCCAACACACCTAACAATAAGAGAATGTTCAAGTTCAACTGCATTGCCCTCTGACTGTACATATCTTTGGCTTGGCTTCGCGGACGAAGATTTATGGAGGGGTATGTCCACGTCTGCTGCAGGCTCGTTGGTGACTGACAAGTCCGATGCGGGACAGGCAGACACGGTTGCAGCGGTTGCAGGGGAAAATTGGTGGGTTGGTATTGGGTTTTTCCTCCTTTGTCTTTTGTCAGTGAGGTGGGCTCTGCGGTCTTCTTCAAAGGAGTTGCAGCCCGTCGAACTGTGAGGCACCAAGATGCACGGTTCTAGGTGATATCATACCACTGGCGGTGGCCAATGTGGCAGGCACCAAGAGATTTCTTTAAGCAGTCCTTGTACCTCTTCTTTGGTGCACCGCTGTCTCAGTGGTCAGTGGAGAGCTCGCCATAGAACACGATCTTGGGAAGGTGATGGTCCTCCATTCTGGAGACGTGACCCACCCAGCGCAGTTAGGTCTTCAGCAGCGTGGATTCGATGCTTGGGGACTCTGCCAGCTCGAGTTCTTCGATGTTGGTGATGAAGTCATTCCAATGAATGTTGAGGATGGAGCAGAGACAGTGCTGGTGGAAGCGTTCTAGGAGCCGTAGGTGATGCTGGTAGAGGACCCATGATTCAGAGCCGAACAGGAGCGTGGGTATGACAACAGCTCTGTACATGCTGATCTTTGTGTGTTTCTTCAGGTGATTGTTTTTCCAGACGCTTTTGTGTAGTCTTCCAAAGGTGCTATTTGCCTTGGCGAGTCTGTTGTCTATCTCTTTGTCGATCCTTGCATCAGATGAAATGGTGCAGCCGAGGTAGGTGAACTGGTTGACCGTTTTGAGTTCTGTGTGCCCGATGGAGATGTGGGGGCGCTGGTAGTCATGGTGGGGAGCTGGCTGATGGAGGACCTCAGTTTTCTTCAGGCTGACTTCCAGGCCAAACATTTTGGCAGTTTCCGCAAAACAGGACATCATACGCTGGAGAGCTGGCTCTGAATGGGCAACTAAAGCGGCATCGTCTGCAAAGAGTAGTACATATACAGCACAACAAAACAGCATTTCTCCAGACCACAGTGGACAGACATACATACACAATATACAGCACATAGCCATCACAGATATGCATAAACACATAATTTTAAATAAATGTGTATAAATAATTTGGGAATAATTACTCAGTTACAAGATACCGTTCATCAATCTCACAGCCTGCAGGAAGAAGCTATTTCCCAGCCTGCCAGTCCCGATTTTGATGCTCCTCTACCTCCTTCCCTGATGGTTGTGGGTCAAAGATATTGTGTGCTGGATGGAAATTTTTGTTTAAATTTGGACGTACAACATTTAGACGTAACTGGCCCTTCCAGCCACAATTCTGTGCTGCCCAATTACAGCTAATTGAACAGTGGGAGGAAACTGGAGCACCCAGAGGAAACCCACGCAGACACAGAGAGAACATACAAACTCCTTACAGACAGCGCTGGATTGGAACCCGGGTCACTGGTGCTGTAGCAGTGTTGCGCTAACCGTGCTGCCCTCTATAATTTCTTCAGGCCTATTTAAGCAATGCTCCCGGTGAATGTGGTCAATAGAGGGAAGGGATCTTCTCAGTATTTTTGATGATCTTCAGTGATGACATCCAGTTTGGTGCTTTGCCGCCACTGTCCTACATAATGATGCAATGAGACAGGACACTATCAGTTGTGATCCTGTAAAATGTTGTCAAGATAGGGGTTTAGAGTGCGTCGAAAGAACCAAAGACATGTTGATCCAAACCAAGGCTTTTATTAACTAAAAGACTGGAGCTCATCACAAGTAGGTCGACCAGTCCAGAATGACCTGGTCTGGCTAGGAGCAATCCTTTAAGACCTGCCAGTAGGTGTGGCTATGCTCTCAGCCAATCACAGTCATCCTACACGACCATCTGTACATAGACACATTGGTAATAGAATCTGTTCTATCACAAGGGGTCAATAGCCTTGCCTTTCTCAACCTCTTGCTACACCTTCCTGACGAGTGAGGAGGTGTTGTGGGTCCACAATAGGTTTTGAAGAGAAGTAATTGAGAATCCCTTCAAATACACCCATTGGTTCGCCTCCTGCCTGCTCCTACTCCCCTGTTAAAGTTTACTTGAAAGCAAACATAAATACAGCTGTAAAAACTAATTTTTAGTTGCTTTGCAAAGCGTGATAACTCCATTAAAGCAAGAAGCACAGCCAGAAGCAACTACTCTCAGCCCAAGAGAGTCTGCCTCATGGCTTACAGGTCATGTATGCCGTCAGAACCCCTCAATTTTTTAGAATATTCAAGCAGACTGCTCCATATAAATACATATTTCTTAGAATTCTCTTGGGATTCATTCATCAGGCCATGTCCCTTACTTAATGGTGAATAGTCTTTACTGCCTTATCAAATACAGGTAGTCCTCAACTAACAATGGGGTTACAATCTGGCACTCCTATCGGATGTTGAAAAAGGGCAGTGGGATCAGTGTGGGGACCAACACGGGACTGTGGGGAGAGAGTGGGACAGTGGAATCAGTGTGGGGAATGACATGGGGCTGTGGGGAGAGAGTGGGGCAGTGGAACCAATGTGGGGACTGACACAGGGTTGTGGGGAGACAATAGGGCAGTGGAAGTAGTGTGGAGAGAGAGTAGGGCAGTGGAAGTAGTGTGGGGACTGACTCGGGGCTGTGGGGAGAGTGCGGGACAGTGAAACCAGTGTGGGGACTGACATGGGGCTGTGGGGAGAGTGCAGGACAGCGGAACCAATGTGGGGACTGACGTGGGGCTGTGGGGAGAGTGTGGGACAGTGGTTCCAGTGTGGGGACCAACGCGGGGCTGTGGAGAGAGAGTGGGGCAGTGGAACCAGTGTGGGGACTGACACGGGGCTGTGGGGAGAGAGCGGGACAGTGGAACCAATGTGGGGAGAGAGTGGGACAGTGGAACCAATGTGGGGACCTACATGGGGCTGTAGAGAGAGAGTGGAGCAGTGGAACCAGTGTGGGGACCGATATAGGGCTGTGGGGAGAGTGCTGGACAGTGGAACCAGTGTGGGGACCTACGCGGGGCTGTGGGGAGAGAGTGGGGCAGTGGAACAAGTGTGGGGACAGATGCGGAGCTGTGGGGAGAGAGCGGGACAGTGGAACCAGTGTGGGGACCTACATAGGGCTGTGGGGAGAGAGTGGAGCAGTGGAACCATTGTGGGGACCGATATAGGGCTGTGGGGAGAGTGCTGGACAGTGGAACCAGTGTGGGGACCTACGCGGGGCTGTGGAGAGAGAGTGGGGCAGTGGAACCAGTGTGGAGACTGACACAGGGCTGTGGGGAGAGTGCAGGACAGTGGAACCAATGTGGGGACTGACATGGGGCTGTGGGGAGAGTGTGGGACAGTGGTTCCAGTGTGGGGACCAACGCGGGGCTGTGGAGAGAGAGTGGGGCAGTGGAACCAGTGTGGGGACTGACACGGGGCTGTGGAACCAATGTGGGGAGAGAGCGGGACAGTGGAACCAATGTGGGGACCTACATGGGGCTGTAGAGAGAGAGTGGAGCAGTGGAACCAGTGTGGGGACCGATATAGGGCTGTGGGGAGAGTGCTGGACAGTGGAACCATTGTGGGGACCTACGCGGGGCTGTGGGGAGAGAGTGGGGCAGTGGAACAAGTGTGGGTACAGATGCGGAGCTGTGGGGAGAGAGCGGGACAGTGGAACCAGTGTGGGGACCTACATAGGGCTGTGGGGAGAGAGTGGAGCAGTGGAACCAGTGTGGGGACCTACGCGGGGCTGTGGGGAGAGAGTGGGGCAGTGGAACCAGTGTGGAGACTGACACAGGGCTGTGGGGAGAGAGTGGGGCAGTGAAACCAGTGTGGGGACTGACACGGGGCTGTGGGGAGAGAGTGGGGCAGAGAAACCAGTGTGGGGACTGACACGGGGCTGTGGGGAGAGAGTGGGGCAGTGGAACCAGTGTGGGGACTGACACGGGGCTGTGGGGAGACATTGATAATTTGAAGTACAGTGTGGATTCGAACCATCATAAATCTGACCGTTGTAAGCTGGGGACTATCTGTAAAGAGGTCTAGGTGATTCAAGATTTCTTTATTGTCATGTAATTGATATCAAGAAAGGAAGGAATTCAGCTAGCTTCTCTCTTCCTGTCAATATTTAAAAATTCACATTCTCACCCTCTGCAGCCACATGGACACCTGTTTCCAGCGGTGACTCCAAGCTCCCAGTACCAGATGGTGCTGGATATCATCCCTGTGGGCTCTCCTCATGTTGTAGGTGGCTCGTGAGTGGGAGCACCTAGGGATGGGGCTGATTCACACAGCAGGAAATCCGGGACTGCCGAGAGGTTGGACCCGACAGGGTAAACTGCAGGGAGCCACTGCCACCTCAAGGAGGGCATGAGGAATTGTGCATCAGTGGCCAGGGTGGTGGCAGAAACGTCAGGTCGTATAGTGTCCATGAGGACCGCATCATCTGTCCCTTCCCCCTCCCAAGGCCTTTCCTTTCAGGGGAAATTGGGTGACCATGATGTTAACTGTTAGAAATAGGTAGAGGTGCTGGGGAGGGCTAACAGCTGGGATCTGTGGACCAAAGAGGTTAAGTTGGGTAAGTAACAAGGGCATCATGGACAGGATGGGCTGAATGGCCTGTACCTCTCTGAGTGAGAAAAGAGCCTCTCGCAGCCACTCAAAGCCAGGGGCTGTGGTCTTGAACCAGGCCAGGCAGAAGGTTAGAACATAGAACAGCACAGTACAGACCTTTCGGCCTTGGATGTTGTGCCGACCTATATATTCCTGGCAAAAAAAATATATATATATGCTGGAACATTCAGCAAAGAAATACATTTTCTTTCCTGTCTAAGAGTCCCTTAAATGCCCGAATGTTTCAACCTCCACCACCACCCCTGGCAGGGTATTCCAGGCACCCACAACGCTCTGTGTGGGGAAAAAAAAACAAACTTACCCCGATGTCTCCCCTAAACTTTCCTCCCTTCACTTTCACTTTATAAAGGTCACCATTCCCTATGTGAAGGTTAGTTCACCAATTACGTTAAGACCACTGAATCAGAGAGCAACCTCGGAACACAGAATGACCTCTTGTTCCAATGTGGAGGGGTGAATTGTAAAAATGTTCTAATACTATAAGCCACTGGGTGGCAGTGGTAAGCCACAGCAGCTCAGCCTCCTCTCCAACTGCGGGCAAGCTGGGGTCATTCAACCTGCCTCCTGGGAACATCCGGACTACGACTGGTCAGTGTGGAGGGAAGGCTCTCATGGTCTGAGGGCCTTGAGGCCCGTGCAACGGGAACACACAGAAGCCCAACATAATCCGCTTCTTGCCCCACCTGTGGAAGGTGGCGATGAGAGTTTATTGTCAACCTGTATATTCAGGACAAGGCAATGACTAGCAATTATCGACCAGCATATCAACAGTGTTGAAGTGCTGTATTGAAGTATATCAGATCCTATCTGAGCAGCAACATGGATATAATCCGGTTTGCCTATCGTACCATCCATCCACCGGATGGATGCCATGTCACAGGCTCCACGCAAAGCCCTGGAACACCTCGACAGCGAAGATGTGTTCGTCGGGATGCTCTTTATTGACCTCAGTAGGCATTCAATAGTCCACTCGAATCTGAGGGGCAAACTCCAAATCCTGGGGCTGAACACCCCACTGTCGAATTGGATCCTGGATTTCCTCGCCTCCAGACCTCGATCAGTGAGGATTGGTAAGAACATCTCCTCCACTATCAATACTGGAGCACCACAGGGCTGCGTTCTCAGCCCCCTGCTCTACTTGCTTTACACCGATGACTATGTGGCTCATTACGGCCACAACACCATCTGCAGATTTGGTGATGATACCATGGTAGTGGGTTGTACATAAGGGGTGATGAGTCAGTATATACAGGAGAGAGCTTGATAACTTGGCTGAGTGGTGCACCAACAACAACCTTGCACTCAATGTTACGAAAACCAAGGAGCTGATTGTTGACTTCAGGGAGGGAAAACCAGAGGTGTACGATACAGTGATCATTGGGGGGAATCAGAGATGGAGAGGGTGAACAAATTTAAGTTCTTGAGAGTCACTATCTCAGCGGATCTTTCCAACGTGCTAATGGCATCGTGAAGAAAGCACGTCAGCGCATCTAATTCCTCAGGAGTTTGCGGAGGTTTGGTATGAGATTGGAAACCCTGGAAAATTTCCATGGATGTGTGGTCGAAAGTGTGCTGACCAGCTGCATCATGGTCTGGTATGGGGGACACCAGTACCGCAAAGTGCTCCAAAAGGTACTGGACATCACAGGCAAAACCCTCTCCATCATTGAGAACATCTATAGGGAACGCTGCCGTCGGAGAGCAGCAGCAATCATCAAGGATCCACGCTCTGTTCTCACTCCTGCCATCAGGAAAGAGATCTCGGTGCCACAAGACTCGCACCCCCAGGTTCAGGAACAGCTGCTCCCCCTCCACCATCAGACTCCTCAACGACAAACTCAATCAGGGACTCATTTAAGGACTCATGCACTTTATTAATTTTTTTAATTCTCTCTGTATTGCACAGTCAGTTTGTTTATTTTCCCATTTATTTACACTACCAACAAGTGGTAATTCTTCTTTGCCAACAGGAAAAATAATCTCAGGGTTGTATGTATGTACTCTGACAATAAATCAAAATCACATTCTCAATGAACAGACGCACCAAAATCCTTAAGAGTTTGCAGTTCCCCGTTTTATACCCAACCACCAGCTGCTTCATACTGGTGTCCGTACTGTATTTTACCCATGGACGCAGTCCAGAGTACAGGTTACAAACGAGATCCGTTCCTAAGTCTGTCAAATTTGTAAGTCAAACCGATGCATACGATTCTTATTTAGCGTCAGTTAGTCAAATGTTTGTATCAGTATATAGCATTTAAGCTAAATACAAAGTTACACACTCAACATAGTGTTAACGGCAACGTGATCTGACTTAAAATGGTGGATGTCATTCTCCTTCCTCGAGCTGACGAACTGCTGAGGCTATGCATAGTCTGTTCGTAAGTCCGAGTTGTCTAAGTTGGATGTTCTTAACCCGGGGACTTACTGACTTACTGTATATATCATAAATATTCGTGTATAATGCGACCCACCCCCCATTTTTGAAGGGAAAAATTTTACCCCCATGTATAATGCGACCCCCCCCCCACCCCTCACCCACCTGAGTCGCTCTGCCGTCTCTCCAGCTGCTCGCCCGCCCGCCTGAGTTGCGCTGCCGTCTCTCAAGACTCCCCTCCCCTCACCCGCCTGAGTCACACTGGCGTCTCTCACGACCCCTCCCCCACCTGCCCGATTTGTGATGTTATCTCTCACAATCCCCCCCTCACCTGCCTGCCTTGCCGCCCGAGTCTCACTGCCGGCTACCACTCACCCGCCCGAGACGCGCTGCCGACTACCTCTCGCCCGCCCGAGTCACGCTGCCGACTACCACTTGCCCAGCCGCCCGAGTCACGCTGCCAACTACTGCTCGCCCACCCGCCTGCAGAATTTTGTTTTAAATTTTACTCTCGTGTATAATGCGACCTCCCCCCTATTTTTGAGGGGGGGAAAGGGGGAAATTTTTTTTTGCATTATACACGAATATTTACGGTGTATTAATGAAAGGTTAAAATGGCTGGAGCCCAAAGAGTTAAAGGAGATTTCTGAGGCAAGTTATTTTTTAAAGAGAGAAGTGGATAGCACTGGGAATCCTGGTCACAGGCAAAATCATTTCACATTCTCTGACAGGCAGAATGCTCTCCCCCTTTCCTAATGTTCTCTGAAGGGCGAAGACAGTGCTTGTCTCTCCCTGACCTGTGCACTGAACTCCTGCACCATTTGCTGAGCGGGTGGGTGATGTACTGGGCTTGCTTCAGGACGGGGGCTCTGCCGGTCAAGGCTCGTGTTGGTGAACAAACTGAAGGGAGCAGCATTCCTGACCGAGGCGTGTCGGAGAAAGAAACCATCTGCAGCGTAGATGCAGGAAATAGTCAGTGTTGATATTTGGAAGCGCTCTGTAATTATAATAGATTACGTCCCAGGAAACCTCACACTGAGCCATTTACTGCTTCAGTGGTTCTCCCTCGTAAGGATGGCTGCTCTCTTCACACAGCCTATTGTTTGAGGGTGTTCTTCTGCGATGCTTAGCTGCTATAAACTTGAGGAGCAATGCATCATATTTCTCCTGGACAGCCTTAAACCTAACAGCACAGACGTTTTTTTTCTAATTTTAGGTAATCCATATCGCCTCTTTCTATCTCTTCTTTACCCAATCCTGTTCCTGCTTTCCCCTCGAACCCTCCCAGTGGTCTCTCCCTCTGCCTGTCTCTCCTCCTCCCTCTCCAATACCCTATTACCTCTTGCCTCCTCCTAGCTTCCTTCCACCTTGATACCTCCCCTTCCTGCTTTTGTCTCGATAATGGGTCCCGACCCAAAACATTGTCTGGCAGTTTCTCCCCACGGACGCTGCCTGACCTGCTGAATCCCTCCAGCAACTCATTTTATTCTGAAGATTCTAGAACTTGCAAGGCTACTGACCTTCTACAGGAGCTCCACAGCCTGGCCGGCTGCATCACTGTGCGGTACGGTTGCTGCAGAGAAATGGATTGGAGGTCAATCCATAACAGTGGCAGAGAGGTTCACTGGAGTCTCCTTCCCCCCCCCATCGACATGATCTTCCTGGATCGTTGACTGAAGAGGGCACACAAAATCATCGAGGACCCCTTCCATCCTGTACACAGCATCTTTAAACTGACCCCGTCAGGGAAGGGGTCCAGGAGGATCAGAGCCAGAACCACCAGGCTGAGGAACAGCTTCTTCCCACGGGCAGAGAGAACGCTGAATGACCACACTAACCATCTGAACCATGTTCGTGAAACAATATTTATTTATTTGTATATATGAAATCTTGTCCAGCGTATATATTATTTGTATACATGTGAGTTTTGTCTGTTGTGTGTCTGTGTTTTACTCCAAGGACCGGAGAACACTGTTTTGTCGGGTTGTACTTATTGAAGACAATAAAGTTGATAATTTTGTGTTTCAGTTAGATGCTCCAAGACAGGTATTTACAAAGCCTTCGCAGTGTTCAGCCGCCTGCCTACATTTTCCTCATGCCTTGATAAAGGGCTCTGAACTGAAAAACATTGGTGATATATTGTGATAGTTACAGATTCTATCACCAATGTGTCTATGTAGATGGTCGTGTAGGATGATTGTCTTTGGCTGAGAGCGTAGCCACACCTACTGGCAGGTCTTAAAGGATGGCTCCTAGCCAGACCAGGTCATTCTGGACTGGTCGACCTACTTGTGATGAGCTCCAGTCTTTTAGTCAATAAAAGCCTTGGTTTGGATCAACAAGTCTTTGGTTCTTTCAACGCGCTTTACATGTTTCTTTATCTTTGCTATATAAAGGAGACTGTTTGACCAGCTGAGTTTCTCCAGCGTTGTGTTTTTACTTCAACCACGGTGTCTGCAGACTTTTGTGTTTCACTTCCAATCCAGAGCTGTCAGCCTGAGGCAATAACTTGATTCAACCGTTTCCGTCCTCTGGGCATTTATGATTTCCCCAACCACCTCCCTGTGACTGCAATGCAGGCTTATCCATATGTGCTTTGAAGTCTGCAGCCTCTAAACCCCAGGGCAAGGGAAGCAGGTGCAGGGGAGCCCCCCCCTCCAGTTTCCTCACCATCCTGACTTGAAATATATTGGGGTGGTCCCTCATCACAGATACACTCTCTTCTCCCCTCCATCATACAGCATGGTAACGGGCCCTTTCAGCTGACGAGTCCATGCTGCCCAGTTGCACCCAACTGACCTACAACACCCGGTACGTTTTGAAGAGTGGGAAGAAACCGGAGCCCCCGGGGAAAGCTCACGCAGATGACGATGTACAAACTTCCTGCAGACAGCGCGGGATTTGAACCCCTGTCCCCGATCACTGGTGCTGAAACAGCATTGCGCTAACTGTTGCATATCATTGCCACCCACAAATTTTATAAACTTCCATAAGTTCACCACAGAGCCTCCTGCCCTCCAGAGAATAAAGACCCAGTGGTCTGGACGTTCAGCCACACCAAGATCCCACGATTGGATCTCACCTGGAAAACAGTGCCTCACTCCCTCATCACTGTCTCCCAACAATGTGGCACTCCCTCCCTCAGTGTGGAGCTCCCTCACTGCCCCTCCCACAGTACAGATCTCCCTCACTGCCCCTCCCACAGTGCAGAGCTCCCTCACTGCCGCTCCCACAGTGCAGGGGTCCCTCACTGCCCTGCCCACAGCGCAAAGCTCCCTCACGGCCCCTTCCACAGCGCGGAGCTCCCTCACAGCCCCTCCCACAGCACGAAGCTCCCTCACCGCCCCTCCCACAGTGCAGGGTGCATGAGGCTGGAACTCTGCGTCAGCCTTCACGCTGAGACTGGAAGAATCAGAGTTGCAGGCTGCAAATGATAGGGCGTAACTATGTGTCTTCAGTAAATACATTGCAACATTAGCAGATAGTAAAATAACTCATGAGGCAAATAATTAAAAGAAATGTTAATTATTCTGGGATTGTTCCTGTCACAGAACCAGTCTTTCCCATCTGCTGAGCAATGAATTGTCAGCTTGTCGTTGGGTTTTGAGGACTTTATTGAACAATACTACAATAGAATCAGAATCATGTTTTGCAGCATGATCCACAATGCAAGTATTTCTATAAATTACGTTTAAAAATAAATACATTGGTGCAAAAATAAAAGAAAGTGAGGCAGTCTCATTGGTTCATTGTTTTATTCAGGAATCTGATGCCGTCTTTGTGCTTGACTTCGGGCTCCTGGACCTTTTTCCTGATGTTAGCAGAGTGAAGAAGCCATGGCCTGGGGGTCCTTGAGGATAGAGGCTGCTTTCTTAAGAGGCAGCCTCTTGTAGATGTCCTCGATGGAGAGAGGTTTGACGCCCGTGAAGGCGCAGGCCAAGTTAAACTCTCTGTCGTCTTTTCCTGCCCTGTGTATTGGCACCTCCGTCCTAGACAGTGATGCAACCAATCAGAATGCTCTCCTTGGTGCACCTGAAGAAATTTGCAAGTACTTGGTGACATGACGAATATCCTCAAACGTCACACAAACTATAGCCCTGGCAAGCCTTCTTCGTGGTTGACGTGGAACTTAACGTTCTTAATGACCATCCTGTTCCCAACATGACATCTCACTAGGTTAATATTAATGGTGAGAATTCTCTGTCACCATATAACCATTAACGGAGCGGAAACAGGCCCTGTTGGCCTTTCGAGTCCGCACCGGTTCACTGATTTTGTGTGCCCTCTTCAGGCCTTGGGCCCGGGAGATCTTCATTCAATAACGATGGGCGAATTCAATGCATTTCGTTTGGCAAGTCTTGCGAAAACACATCAGTGAATGGGCACGGACGGGTACACGAGTACAATTTGTTGATACACTGGAATTCTTTCTTCCAGGTACCTGTTATTTCTTGTCAGGGGATTACCCTTATCAGAGTCATTGGCTCAAATGCCAGTCGTGGGGAGTGTGCTGAGGGAGAGCTTCACTGCCATTTTGACACCCCGATTGAAGCTCAGTTTCTCGATCCATAAAGGCTCCGGTCTCTTTGAAATCAAGAAGGGAATCCTTCCTGTGAACTGTTCGATTGCTTAAAGGAACTAGGCAGCCCCAGAATTGAGAGTGCGGCAGACCATTCGGCCCCTTGAATCGCATACCCCATTCTGTTTGAGGAGGGCAGTAAACTCTCAGTACTGCAACGTCTCAGGATTTTGAATTTGTCTATTTCACAACGGCGTTTGCACATCTGAGCTTTGATGGCGATGAGCACGTTGAGGACGGAAAAGGTGGTCTGGATTATTTTTTGGACACAAGGCTTGGCTTTAACATTCGATTTCTTAACGACCGACTCTGAGTGATGGAGCGAGCTGAAGTTCTGGCTCAAACTGTGACAGCCAAGAATTCAGCATTCACAGCCATGATGGAGCAATGAAATCAAGAGTGTGTCTCATTATCTATAATCAATGGACCTGAACCCTGTAAATCAATGGTTCTCCATTCTCTCTTTCATTCTAATCAATCCTCATCAATTTTCACGACAAGACTCCTTCTTGGTCACGAGCGCAAATGCTACAGAGGCCTGCACCCTGTACCCACCCCCTCCTCCGCTCCGACATAACGCTGTCCAATTCCAGCTGAACTCTGCAGCCGCTTCATAGTATTTCCAGAACTTTCTCTGAGGGTTTGAAGGTGCAGGTTCAAGGTCACATGTCTAACTGGTCCAGAAATATAATCTCCTCAATTCCATCCGACTGTAAATGTGCGTGCGTGCGTGCGTGCGTGCGTGCGTGCGTGCGTGCGTGCGTGCGTGCGTGCGTGCGTGCGTGCGTGCGTGCGTGCGTGCGTGCGTGCGTGCGTGCGTGCGTGCGCGAACCTTCTACCGGTAGAGAGCATTCTGGCTGGTTGCATCAGAGGTGTCAAAGCTCAGGACAGGAAAAAACTCCAGAGGGTTATTAAATTGGCCCGCAACATCACAGGCACCAGACTTCACTCCATCAAGGACATCTACAAGAAAGCAGCCTCAACCCTCAAGGACCCCCACCACCCAGGCCATGCCCTCTTCACTCTACTACCATCGGGGAAAAACGTACGGGAGCCTGAAGACGAGCACTCAGTGGTACAAGGACGGCTTCTTCCCCCTCTGCCATCAGATTCCTGAAAGGACAATGAACCAAAGACACGGCCTCACTTTGATTTTTCTTGCATTTAAAAAAAATTTATTTTGTAAGTTAATTTATATATATGTTATAACTGTGACGCTCCCGCAAAACAACAAATTTCGTGACATGTTTATGACTATAAATTCTCCTTCTGATTCTTTTATGATAGTTTCCTACGTAAACCTCATGCTGTAATTAACCCCATCATGGGTGGGGGTGGGGGTCAGTGTTTCTAGGTCAAGGTTCTGGACAGCAAGGGTTCCTGCTCCTCATCTCTGGTGTTTACCATGCTAAAAATGGTGGGATCTTGCTCTGCGCCAGCTGTTACTCCCTCCCCGATAATTTGCCCTACATGCCACCCGACAGTAACTTTCCAATAATTCGGCACTCCTGGGACTTTGTACGTGCTTTCAGGATGATTTTCCAGTCTATTGGGTGTTATTTCCTCTTTAATACTGCAGCCCACTTTAAACTCACTTGATTTTAGATATGACAGTGGTGTGACACATTATCGTGAATAGAACCATAGAATGCTACAGCACAGAAAACAGGCCATTTGGCCCCTCTCATCTGGCTGACCATTATCTCCCTAAACCCACTGACCTGCTCCCATTCCATAACCCACCAGACTTCTCCCATCCAAGCATTCATAAAACATACAATCTAGCCCACATTCACCACATCAGATGACAGCTCATTCCACACTCCCACCACTCTCTGAAGAACTTCCTCCTATTGTTTCCCCTAAACCTTTCCCCCTCAAAGGAATATAGTCCTAACCTGTTTAATTTTTCCCTGTAACTCAACTCCTGAAGACCCAGCAACATCCTAGAAAATCTTCTCTGCACTCTTTCAATCTTATCGATATCCTTCCTGTCATTAGGTGCCCAGAACTGCACAAAGTACTCCAAACTTGGCCTCACCGATATCTTAAACAACTTCCACGTAACATCCCAACTCCTATACTGAATACTTTGATTTATAAAGGCTAAGATACCAAAAGCTTTCTTTACAACCCTGTCCACCTGCGACACCACCTTCAGGGAACGATGTATATGTATTCCCAGATCTCTACTCCTCCTCTCTCCTTAGTGCCCGACCATTTACTGTGTATGTTCTACATTAGTTTGACCTTCCAAAATGCTACACTACACCTCTCACTTGTCTGCATTAAACTCCATCTGCCATTTTTTGGCCCATTCTCCTAGCTGGTCCAAATCCCTCTGCAAGTTTTGAAAACCTTCCTCACTGTTCACAACGTCTCCTATCTTTGTGTCATCTGCAGACTTGCTGATCCAATTCACCACATTATCATCCAGAACATTGATATATACCACAAACAACAATGGTCCCAACATGGATCCCTGAGGCACACCACTAGTCAGAGGCCTCCAATCTGAGAAGCAACCATCCATTACACCCTCTGTCTTCTACAACCTCTCCTTGAATACCTAGTGTTAACCTTCTGAACTAACCTCCCACGTGGGACCTTGTCAAAGGCTTTACAAAAGTCTACGTAGACAATGTTCACAGCTTTTCCTTCGTGGTAACCTCCTTAAAAAAAACTCTACAAGATTCATTAAATGTGACCTAACACACACAAAGCCATGCTGATTATCATTAATCAGCCTATGACTGTCCAAATACCTATGTATCCTGTCTCTCAGAACTCCTTCCAATAAATTGCCCACTACTGACGTCAAGCTCACTGGCCTTTAATTACCCCATTTATTTTTGGAGTCCTTTTTTAAACAATGGGACAACATAAGCTACCTTCCAATCCTCTGGCACCTCAACTGTGGCTAAGGACATTTTGAATATATCAGCCAGGGCCTCTTACAATTTCTACACTGGTCTCTCTCAAGGTGCAAGGGAATATCATATCTGGCCCAGGTGACTTATCTACCTTTATTCTCTGTAAGGCAGAAAGCACCTCCTCCTCCTTAATCTCCATATGTTCCATGACCCTCTGTTTGTTTCCCTTCCTTCCTTATGCATTGTGACAGTTTCCTGAGTAAATACTAATGCAAAAAAAACTGTTCAAGATCTCTCTCATTACATGAATCTCCACACATCGTTGACCACTCTGATCCTCTAGGGGACCAATTTTGTCCCTTACTATATTTTTATTCTTAATATACTTATAGGAACCTTTGGGTTTACTTTCATATTATCTGCCAGAGCAGCCTCATATCTTCGTTTTCCCTTCCTGATTTCTTTCTTGAGTATTTTGCTTTTTTCGTACTCTTCATTAGCTCCTTGTTACCTATACTTGCTCTACATCTCCCTCTTTTTCCTAACCAGACCACCAACATCCCTTGAAAAACCAGGGTTCCCTATGTCTAGAAACTTTGCCTTTAATCCTAACAGGAGCATGCAAACTCTGCACCCTTGAAGGCCTTCCACTTACCTAAAAGGCCCTCGTCATAAAACAACATATCCCAATCCGCTCCTCCCTAGACCCTTTCTCATTTCCACAAAATTTGCCTTCCTCCAATTTAGTACCCCAACATGAGGACTAGATTTATCCTTTTCCAGAAATAACTTGAAGCTAATGACAATGTGGTCACTGGACCATGAAATACCCGAGGTTAAAGTAAACTGGAGCCCCAGTGAATTGTGCGGAAGCCAGGGGCCCAGTGCGTTGTACAGGAACTGGGGCCCAGAGCGTTGAACAGGAACTGGGGCCCAGTGCGTTGTACAGGAACTGGGGCCCAGTGCGTTGTACAGGAACTGGGGCCCAGTGCGTTGTACAGGAACTGGGGCCCAGAGAGTTTCAGAGGAGCACAGAAAACATCATAGAGCAGATCATTAGTACTTCAAAGTGAATAGTTGTCTAGTAATTTTAATTTTTTGTAAAATTTAGACATACAGCATGTTAGCAGCCCCTTCCAGCCCACAAGCCCATGCCACCCATTTACACGCAATTAACCTACATGTTTTGAACAGGTGAGAGGAAACCCATGCAGACATGGAGGAGAATGTACAAACTCCTTACAGACAGCGTGGGAGTTGCTGGCCCCATAACAGCGTTGTGCTAATGCTGTTTGGTTTTCCCTGCACAGGGCTGTATTGATCCCTGTCCCTACCTCTCCCTCCACCCCACCCCCACCGAGAAGGTGGGAGAGCCAACTTCTCCACACATTGGTTGGGTGGGAAGGGTCCAGGAGTTTAAGGTAGTGACAACAATGATACATCTCCACGTCGGCATGGTGCACGTTTGGAAGAGATATCCAGAACGAATGAGTTCCGTTGGTAGAGACGGTGGGTTTGGGAGGGAACGTCGCTCAGTGCATTTTGTAGACAGGATAATGATGCAAATATTTGAGCTGGTGGTCTGGGCACCACTCCGTTAGCCTCCTTATACAGGTACACAATCTTTTATCTGGAAAGCTCCAAAAACCAGCATTTTATTCCTGGTGCTGGTACAGCAGAGGGATAGAGAGAGAGACAGCAGCATGGCTCAGGTGGGCGAGGGGGGAGAGAGATTGCAGCACAACTCGGGCGGGGAGGAGAGATCCGGCAGCGCGACTCAGGTGGAGGAGGGAGAGATGGCAGTGTGACTCGGGTGGGCAAGGAGGGGGAGAGAGATGGCAGTGCGACTCGGGCGGGAGGGAGAGAGACTGCATCGTGACTCAGGCTGGGGGGGAGAGAGACGGCAGTGCGACTTGAGTGGGTGAGGAGGAGAGAGACCCAAGCACGACTGGAAGGGGTGGATACGCAGCACAGGCTTAAATCTGGGGCGGCTGGCTTTTGTTCTTTCCAGATAAAGGATTGTGTACCTGTCCTGGATGGTGTTGAGCTTCTGGCATCTTGTGGGAGCTCACTCAGCCAGTATTTCATTGCAATCCTGAAACCTGGCTGGTCGAATGTTTGCTCCTTTTGTCACTGAACTAACAAGAGAGAAACTAAGGCACAAAACCAAGTGGGGCAGACGTGAAAGGGATCTCATAGAGATTTGGAGATGGAGAGTTGAAGATTCAAGATTCTTTTAATGCCATGTAATATTACATGAAATCATCTTTAGTCTGCCATAAGTGCAAAGATTCGCTATCAGAAGAAATTGCCCTTCGGTACAAGAGAAAAAGAAGCAAAAGAAAGTCCCTTCAGAGGCACTGAGAGTGACCGTGGCTTTGCCTCCAGCCACACAGACTTCAATCCAAACCACTGGCACCCGAGCTCCAGATCTGAACCTCCGACATGATCAGGAAGCCTTCAGCACCCTCAGCAATCTCTTGCATCCCTGTTTCGTTACCTGGTACCCCTTCAGCCAGTATCGAGCCAGTCGCCAGCAGCCTGTGTGGGTTCCTCGCTTCATGTCACTGGCAGCCCACTGCTTGTGTGTTCTTCAGCCGCAGAACACCCCCCTGCCGGTCCAGAGCCGTGGTCACCACCCTGTGGGTCGTCTCCTCTGCTTCTCCTTCTGGGGGGGGGAGTGGCGGTGTCCCTGTTTTCCGAGGCTCCGCGCCAGTCCTCTGATTCCCCAGAATCTGTAACTCCTCAAGGCCGCTGCCAATCACAGGTGCCACCAACTTGGGCGCAGACCCCGCAGTTGGAGGATTTTAAAATAAACCACAGTCTAACAGTCTGTTTAAAGCCGACAGCTCTTGGACTGGGTATTTGCCATTGGCGGGCCTCCTCAATGGGCACACTGAGGTATCGGTGCTTACAGTTCAGATCCACACACAGTGAATAGCCAACAGGAGAGGTACAATTTGTCTTTGGACTGGATAGAGAAAGATTATATATGCTGTAAAGAAAACTGAGATAACACAGGCGGATTACTGCTCAGCTGTCAAAGTGGTTTCACACTTCACATTCCCCCAGAGCTCTGCGCTGTACATGAGCACACTTCACGTCTGTCACTGAAGCACATTTAATTTCAGGGAATGTGGCCCCTCCTCGCCCCAGCTGCCTCGTGCCCCAGAATTTGATTTCATTTGTTTGGATGTCATTTTTTTCTTCAAACAAGTGAATGCCAGTGTTGATGTGTAAATGGACAGTCAAGGCAGACGCAAAGAGGGAACAGCAGGCAATGGACAACTGGTCCCCAGCTGCTCTGTTCACTCTTCCCTGTGCGGGATGTACCCCCACGTTTATAATGATTGAGGATAGAAGTATAGTAAAATCCCCAGTATCCAGCACCTGCCGGTTGCCTGAGACTCACTCTTACAGGGCCTAATTCAAGAAGAATAAACAGTTTAAAAGTCAAAAGACAGTGTAAAATGTACCTTGATGAAGGCCTCGAGCCTGAAATGTTGGTTACGTATCTTTACCTTTGCTATATAAACTACACAGTTTGACCCGCTGAGTTTCTCCAGCACTGTGTTTTTACTTTTAGTGCAAAATGTACAAGTAATTTGAAAAATAAATATTGTCCTTAAATTGTGTAAAGTTCACTTTAACCTCGTAATTCATGTAACTTACAACATGTAAAAATCTGAAACCCGGTCACTGACGCTGTTGTGCACACCATGCCACCATCATAATTAAGCTCTCCTTCTCCCCCAAGTTTACAGATAAAACCTGAATACTTACTAATATACTAATAAAGATAAAGACTCTTACTCAGCAGGGACAGGGAGACACTTTGGGAGAGTCTCCCCAGCAGGGAGTGGCATCGGCCGGCTCTTCATCCCAGGCACCGCCATTTTATTCAAACACAACTTTATTGACACTTCATTCAAACAGCTTCTGCAGGTGGGGCACGGTCGGGGCTGAATATTTTCTCCCATCTTCACCAAGGGGTCGTGTGTTGCTTCGCAAAACATTGACAATTTAAAAGTTTTATTTAAATTTTTATTTATTCTTATTTATTTTCAAAATCTATTTATTTCCTCACATTTTTATCTTGCCAGTTGCTTGGGGTTGCCAGTTGCTTGAATTCCAGATCCTGGGGGTTTTACTGTATGGATTAACTGAACAGGATTCCATGGTAGGGGTTTACCAATAGCAAACCAGAATTTCTTGTTCTTACTGGAGATGAGAGATTAAAATAATTGAAAGTGACATATTGATACTATAACCTCTGATGGCTTGATTTGTTATAAACTTAACCCCATCGATACCTAGTAGAGCCAGTAATCCTGTTTTAACCCCATTGATTCCCATTCCAATAATCTTGTCTTAACCCCGTCCACTCCCGTCAGACCCAGTAATCCTGTCTTAACCCCGTCCACTCCCGTCAGACCCAGTAATCCTGTCTTAACCCCGTCCACTTCCGTCAGACCCAGTAATCCTGTCTTAACCCCGTCCACTCCCGTCAGACCCAGTAATCCTGTCTTAACCCCGTCCACTCTCGTCAGACCCATTAATCCTGTCTTAACCCCGTCCACTCGCGTCAGACCCAGTAATCCTATTGTAACCCACCAGCCTCTGCATCCAACACATTATCCTCTGGAATTTCCGACAGGATCCCACTACCAAACGCATCTTCCCCTCTCCTCCACTCACTGCCTTCCATAGGGACCACTTCCTCTGTGACTCCCTTGTTCATTCATTGCTCCCCACCAACACCTTCCCCATGGCCGCAGGAGGTGCCACACTTGCGCCCACACCTCCTCCAACACTACAGTCCAGGGCCCCAAACAGGCCTTTCAAGTGAAGCAACACTTCAATTCTGTATCTTCAGGACTGATTTACTGCATCCGGTGCTCCCCTTGAGGTCTTCTCTATATTGGAGAGGCTGGGCGCAGACTGGGAGATCGCTTCGCTGAGCACCTTGACTCCATCCACAGCAGTGTCAGGGAGCTCCCAATCGCCAACCATTTCAGTTCTGTGTCACACTCCCACGCTCACATGTCTGTCTATGGCCCCAAGTTCTATCCCATGAAAACCACCTGCAAATTGGAGGAATGACGCCTGATTTTCCATCTGGGCCTCTCCAACCAGATGGCATCAACGTCGACTTCTCCGGTTTCTGCTAACCTGCTCTCCTCTTCCCCTTCCCTTGATCTTTCCAGTTCTCCTCCCTCCATTCACCCAACCATCCCTCCTCCCATTGATCGCTGCTATCCCCTCCCTCCCTTCTCCATCTATCACCTCCAGCCTTGCAACCACCCTCCCCCCCACTCTTTTGTTGGGTGGCCTGCTGACATTTTTCCATACCTAGATGAAGGGCTCAAGCCTGAGACATCGGTTATTAATCTTTTTGCTACATAAAAGACACTGTTTGACCTGCTGGGTTTCTCCAGCATCCTGTTTTTACACGGTGTCTGCAGATTTCTGCGTTTTACTTCTGCCAATCTGACTGATCCCATCTGGCCCCTCGTGATTCAGATTTTACATATATTGTCAGAGGACAAATGTAACCCTGAGATTCTTTTTCGTCCTGGCCTGGAAGAATTTGATCTTCCATTCTTGCCTCTTGCTATTCTATCTTATCCTATGACCTCCCACGGCACTACGTTTCAGGCACCAATCACCTTCAGTGTACAAAAATACCTTGCCTCTTTTACCTTAAATCTCAGGCCTCTGGTATTTGACATTTCCACCCTGGGAGAAGGAGAAACAAAGAGTCTCCACGTGCGTCCCTAACGATAGGAGAACCAGAAGCAAGAGACACTGAATGTCCGTGGATTCGCCTCCAGTGCTTCCACGGCAGCTGCAACTCACAGGCTGCATCGGTTCGACCAGTCCAGGGGCGTATCCATGGAAAACAGCACCTATGGCAAGGGTGGCCAACCTTTTGCATTCCATGCATCAAAATAAACGGCGATAAGGAAGTCTCGCAAGAGCTGGCCTTGGTGGCCACCACGTTGCATTTGGCTTCAGAGCGACAGGAGGAATGTTGGAGGGGGCGGTGTGGCGCTGGCTGGGGAGGATGGGGTGTGGTACAGGCCGAGGGTGTGGATGGCGCTGGCTGGGGGGGTTTAGGTCCAATCTTGGAGGATCGGACCTCCGTCTACGTTAATTGTACTTCCTTTCGTGCACCACTTCTGGTCATTGGGGAAGGTGCTGGGGGCACGGGGCAGTAAAGGAGAGCACCAGGAGTAGAAACTCAGTGGCGCCCCAAACCTTCAAGTGGTGCCTGGCGCATGTGCCGTACCTGCCATACCCTAGATATGCCCCTGCATCCATTGGCAACCCAAGCTCCAGATCAAAACCTCCGACATGATCAGGAACCTTCAGCACCCGAGGCCCTTTGGGAGCCTTCCTTGCTCTCAGCACCCTCTCGAATCTTGGTTCCGATACCTGGTTCCCACGAGCTGGTCTCCAGCAACTTGCAGCTGGGCTTTGTGTGACGTGTCTCTATGTGCGCACAGCACGCAGGAAAGGGAAGCAGGTTCGATTGTAGCGGTGCCAACAGTAATTCAGATAAGGCAGACGAAGACAAGTTGCAGAGGCTAGAGGTGAGAGAGATATTAGCTATCAGTTGATGAGTTTCTTTTGTGTTCTGTCCAACTGCAAGATTGGAGAAACTGCCACAGATATGGGAGCAGTAATCAACTCGATGAGATCTGACTTTGTAAAGAAAAACTCATGTTATCATAGCGATTCTTTGCCCAATAAACTATTCCTCCTCCCCATCCCCCGCTCTCCACTCAAGTTGCTGATCTGATTGAAAGGATAAAGTAAAAGTCCAAAAATCCAGATGCCCGAGAATCCGGGCTCTCAAACGTTTTCAATTTTGCAGACTACTGTGTGCTTGGATGCGTAAGTGCCACAGATTCACAGTGGCAACAGGACGGCACAGTTGGTGTAGATAGGCGGCATAGTTGGCATAGCGGTTAGCGCAACGCCTTTATGATGCCAGCAATCAGATCCAGGCCAGGGTTTGAATCCTGCGCTGTCCGTAAGGAGTTTGTACATTCTCCCTGCATCTGCGGGGGCTTTGCCTAGGGGCTCCAGTTTCCTCCCACCCTTAAAGCGTACCCGGGGTTGTAGGTTAATTGGGTGCAAATTGGGCAGGATGGACTCATGGGCCGACGTGGCCTGTTACTGTCTAAATTTAAATAAACAAGCGACCACGCATAATGCAGGTAACCTTATCACAAAGAAATTCATTTGTATATATACTGTATTGCTCCTTTACAGTCTTTGGTTTTAAACATAATTTCAAACCTTACATGCTTTTTTTTTGTTGTGAAAAAAATTCTTTACATTTTTGTCAAATGTTGACTTTATTTTTCTTTAAAACCTGCTGCATTTGCTGATGAACAAACGATCAAAATGTACCTGTTTCTCTCAGTGGACGGACACTTGCTGTAGAAGCGACAAGTGCTCCATCCACGAACAATGCTGCTTTATTCCCCCTTAAATCTGAATTGTAAAAGTACTGCCTGAGAACCCCGAAAATCCAGACCGAGCCAATTCCTGAGCAGGCCAAATTTTAGGCAAAAGCCTGGTCCATGGTACTGAGGCGCCTTGGGGTTCATTCCAGTGAGCGGGAGAGGAGCAAGCGCTGAAGAGAGGGAGAAACGAGGAGAATGTGGCAGGCTGAACAGAACAATGGGAAATGAGGAGGTGCACCAGGAACGGGCTGAGGTTACACTAGAACACAACTGTGTGCCAGGGGAGGCAGATCCTGGGGGAGTTGATTGTGAAGAATATTGAAGGTCGGAGTAGAGTAAATGTGCGGTTATGTTTGGTGCAGACTTCGGTTTCTAATAGTGATAGAGTCTATCATCGTACACGTTCCCGAAATTCTAACTTGCTGCAGATAAACAAGAAAAGAAATACTAAAATATAAACTAATTGAGACAAGAAATATGTAAGATTCTCTATAAATATTCAGTTATCCTAGCGCAAAAAAATCAATATGCCAAGTGCATCTGCTCCTTTAGTTGTGAAGAAGCAGTCCGTGATTAGCGTAGCAAGACCCTGATAGCTGTTGGAAAGAAACTCTTATTGAACCTTGAGATGCTTCCGTACCTTCTGCCCCAAGGGAGCAATGAGAAGAGGTGGTGGCTGGGAGGGGGGGGGGGTGCCTCACATAGGTTTGTTCACTGGATGGGAGGGCTCACCCTGTGATGGATCTGGCTACGTTTGTTGGGTTGCACCCAGGTTCTCGGCTCAGTATGACCCTGGCAACTTTCTACAAATGTGCAGTGGAAAGTGTGCAGACCTGCTGCATCATGGCACCAATACCTCTGAGCATAAAGCCCTGGGTAACCTCCCTGCTCCTCAGTTCAGTCCCTCTGGCAGTGAAGGCCAACACTCCATTTGCCTTCTTGACAGCCTGCTGCACCTGCAAACCAACCTTTTGCGATTCAAAACGTATGGGGTTTTGTAGGTTCATTGGGGGTATTTGGGTGGCATGGGGTCCAGGACCTGTTACCGTGCTGGATGTCTAAATTTTATTTAAAAATTAAGGCTGGGAGTATCCATGTTTTCATAAACTCGTGTAAGGAAGAGGAGGGGGAAGAATTGAGAGTTCTTCTCAATGTACATGATGCTTTGATGTCAAAACCTCTGTGGACTCACCCTTCCCGATTTCTAAAAAAGGAATAACCTCGTGTTGTTCTTGGGTTTTTGCCAGACATCTTAATGCACTTCCTCTGCTTCTCATCAACAGAAACATCCTCTCGGCATCCAACCTGGCTCAACTTCTCAATATTCTGGCACGTAATGTACATTTGTGGACCAATTTTTAGGGTAAAATTTAGGGGGTCAACTTGCACACATATTACTTTTGACCTCCGTAAGGGCCTGCATCATTCGAGGCATCAAGAGCTGGGATGGGCGGCGGCTGGGAGCGGGTGACAGGTCTGCGGTTGGGGTGTCAGGAGCTCAGATGGGCAGGTGGGGCCAAAAATAGAGGGGTCAATTTTTACATGGTTTTGACTATTATACACAAATATACAATAATCCAAAATGCAGTCATTGTTGTAAATCTGAAATAAAACCAGAAGATACTAAAAATACCTCAGAATCAATGTCTAAGGTTGATTTTTCACAAGATACATCCAATCGTGATGAATCCGGTCCTCAAGAGTCAGCAGTGGAGGTGATCAAGATCTTCAAATTCCTGGGTGTCAACATCTCCGAGGATCTGTCCTGGAGCCTCCAAGTTGATGCATTCAAGAAGAATGCTCGCCAGCGGTTAAACTTTGTGAGGAGTTTCAGGAGATTCGGTATCACCAAAAACCCTTGTAAACTTCTACAGGTGTACCATACAGAGCATTCTGGTTGATTGAGGTGCCAGTGCTCAGGACAGATGAGACAAATACTCCAGAGGGTAGTTAACTCGGCCTTCAACAACACGGGCACCAGATCGAGGACATCTGCAAGAGGTGGTGTCTTAAGAAAGCAGTCTCTATCATTAAGGACCCCACCACCCAGGCAATTCCCTCTTCACTCTGCTACCATCAAGAGCCTGAAGACAAGCGCTCAGCAGCACAAGGACAGCTTCTTCCCCTCTGCCATCTGATTCATGAATGAACAAAGAGCCTTACTTTTTCTCACACTATTTTTATATATTTTGTAAAGTGGTTTATACAAATGTTTGCACAACGTTCATGACAACAAATTCTCATTCCAATTCTGATAGCGGAGGGAGCTGCAAGCTGGAGAAGGGTCATGAAGGGAGGCAGGATTTGAAAATGAGGACCAACGTTGTAGGACTCCTGGACTGGGAGCTGGAGTAGGTCAGCGAGGACCTCGTGTTCCGGGACTGGCCTGCAGTGGGCTTGGCCAAAACAGTGAGAGGCTGGAGGGTCTCAAGCAGCGTCTATTGGAGAGATCGGGACCCTTTGCAATGGAGTCATGCATAACCAACATTTTTGGTTTGAGCCCTTCATCAAGATAGAAGCAAAATGTGTTTACTCCTGTTTTATTCCTGCTTTAATGTTAGAACCATTTTGGCCCCTTCACCATTTCCAGGTTTGATCGGTGACCTGAACTCTGTACTCCTCTACCTCGAGGAAGGGCTCAGGCCCGAAACGTTGGTAATATAGCTTCACCTCCTGAAATGCTGCGAGACTGGCTGAGCCCTTCCAGCATTTCTGTGTTTGGACGACAATCACAGTGACTGCAGCCTTTTCATGATTTACTGAACTCCACATTTGCCTGTATCTCTGAACCAAAATTGACTGATCTCTGGTAAATGTTAACTTGCCTGATTGTGGAAGAGGATGGGCGGTAAGGTTGGCTTAGTGGTTAGCGCAATGTTGTTACAGCGCCAGTGATCGGGACCAGGGTTCGAATCCAGCGCTGTCTATCAGGACGTTGTTCTCCCAGTGTCTGCGTGTGTTTTCCCAGGGGTTCTGGTTTCCTCCCACTGTTCGAAACATACCGGGGGTTGTAGATTAATTGGGTGGCACAGACTCGTGGGCTGAAAGGGACTGTTACCATGCAGTACGTCTACATGTATTTTTTTAAAATTTAAATTAGGATTACAAAGTTCCTTGGGTGGGAATGTTTCCTCATCCACATTCCCTCTACGGGAATGTTACTCTCACCTACCTTGACTGCAGCCTGGGATTAAATTATTGGGAGGTTTGCAGCAATGATTGGATATTCATAAACCAGATTTGCATAGGTTATTGTTTAATGCACTGGAAAATGGCAGGCAGGCAGGCAGGCCTAATGATCATTAACACAGGCCATCGCGGCTAAGTAGAGTTCTTTATGATCGTGCGATTGAAGACCAGCTGCTGTCAAGGAATGGTTGATGGTCATAAACCCAAACTGAGTTTATTATTGCCTGCCTCGCATCCCACTCAAGGCACAGACCTCAAGGAGATTGGAACCAGCTTTCCAGAGAGAAATGGAAAACAAAGAATTCCAACAAGAAGGCAAGTGAGATGGGCTGTTTGATTCGGAGGGAGCTCCCTGGTTTATGGATGATCAAGTTCAAGTTCACTATCATCTGATTGTACCAGTGCAACCCTACGAAACAGCGTTCTCTGGTCCTCCGTGCAACAACATGCAAACACACATCCAGACATAACACACATACCTACAGACAAATGAAACATATGCTGTGTGTGTGTATAAATAAATATTGTTAATAAATATGAGTGACTCGGAGGGTCAGTGTGAGCAGTTCCTTTGGTCGTTCAGCGTTCTCACCGCCCGTGGGAAGAAGACGTTCCTCAGCCTGGTGGTGCTGGCACTGATCCTCCTCTGTCTCTTCCCCAACGGGAGCAGTTGAAAGATGCTTTGTGTGGGGTGGAAGGGGTCCTCAATGATTTTGCGCAGCCCT
Source organism: Narcine bancroftii (assembly GCF_036971445.1). NCBI lineage: Eukaryota > Metazoa > Chordata > Chondrichthyes > Torpediniformes > Narcinidae > Narcine > Narcine bancroftii. The sequence goes on along the minus strand of NC_091479.1, from coordinate 9,107,627 downwards.
CTTCAAGCAAAGATCCTGGTGGTGGGGGAGACTCCAGTGATCCTCCCTGCTGTTCTGTGATTGACCTCAGATCCAATGCTCTACAGCAACTGTACTGCACTGTGACGTAGGCAGCCAGGCACTCTTGATCCATTTTCTCGTCAGAGGATAAGCCTGTCATCCCCAGGACTCAGTTCCAGTACTCCCTTGGCCTGACTTCCTGGGTCCGCTTCCTGTGTTCTCTTATATTTAATGTACCATCTAAAAAAAAGTTAAAAATTTCTGTGGATTGATACGGAATGACAATCCACTCGTCAAGCAAATGTTCAAGGTCAGAACCACCGGAGTTAAGTTTAATGCCAAGGAGCAGCAATATGTGCAGTGAAAAACTGGTTTGCAAGTTACACAGGAAAGTCAAACTGAATATTCATGGTTTAGGGTTCATTTTATTGTCACATAATTGTACATAACAGCACATGATATGCTTCAACCATCGTCTGCCATAAGAACAGCCGCCATGAGCATTGACTGACACCCCAAACAATAGGAGAAAGAGAAGCAAAAGAGAGTCCCTTCAGAGTCACTGAGTGTCCGTGGATTTTCCTTCAGCGCTCCCCCAGTCTCTGTGGCCACACAGACTCCAGTTCAAATAATCGACAACTCAAGCTCCAGATCCAAACCTCAGGGAGCCTTCAGCGCCCAAAGTCCTTCCTTTGGAGCCCTTCCTACCCGCTCGAATCCCAGTCCTGATACCTGTTTCCCATGAACCAGTCTCCAACAGCCCGCAGTCCATGTGGGTCCCCCTCGACCGCGAGTTCTCATCAGCTTGTGTACATCCTTCGATCGTGTCACCAGCAGCCCGCAACCTGTGTGGCTCCTTTGACTGCAAGTCACCAGTGGCCCGCAACCTGTGTGGGTCCTTCAGTCGTTGGTCCACTGTATTTGTGAATGTCCTGTAGTACAAAGATAATGCAAGAATAAAAACGTAGGTACACGGTATCGAGTAGCAATAAAACAAAACTGCAGGGTGCAGTGGGAAATAGAACCAGTGCCAGGTATCATCCTTTACTCACAAGGCCCATTCAAGACCCTGAACCAAGCAGGAAGAAAACTGGTGGCACGTTGTCAAACTCGTGTATCTTCTGCCAGACAGAAGAGGGGGGAGAGGAGAGTGTGTGGAATGGGGTAGGATGGCCCTTTCCTGTGCCAATGGGTTGGAGGGGGAGGTTGGTTTGTAACTCGGCGGTTTCTTGCGGCACACCAAGCCGTGATGCATCTGGATTTCAGATTTATTGTCAGAGAACATACAACCCTGAGATTCTTCTTTCTGCAGATATACCACTTAGTAGTAGTGCAAACAAAACTGTACACAGCATATATACATGTAAAAACAAATAAAGAAACAAACAGGTAACGAATGTAAACAAACTGTGCAATACAGAGAATAAAAAAGTCAATACGTTGCACAAGTACGAGTCCTTCAATGGGTCCCTGATGGAGTTTGTTGTTGAGGAGTCTGATGGTGGAGGGGGAGCAGCTGTTCCTGAACCTGGGGATGCGAGTCTTGTGGCACCGCTACCTCTTTCCTGACGGCAGCAGCGAGAACAGAGCACGTGCTGGGTGGTGCGGATCCTTGGTGACTGCTGCTGCTCTCCGACGGTGTTCCCCGTAGATGTTCTCGACGGTGGGGAGGGTTTTGCTTGTGACGTCCTGGGCTGCGTCCACTACCTTTTTGAGGGCTTTACACCCACTCCAGACCGTGATGCAGCTGGTCAGCACACTTTCCACCATATCGATGTAGAGCTTTCTGGTGTCATACCAAACCTCTGCAACCTCCACTGACTGTGAGATCATGTTGTGTTCAATTTGCTCATCATCTCCAAATAACAACAGAGATTATACAAAAATCAAATGGTGTGTATGGATCCAATTATACTTGGAAGTCCCCTCATCAGATCCACCCAGCCTTTACTTCAGATTAATTTCAGTAATGAATGTGAAATTACTGGATATAAAAACAAATGTAAATATAACTTTACAGAGTGAACGATCAGGAGAGCTCACAAACTCACGTGAGATATTAATAATGATGAGTCAGCGTACAGGAGGGAGAATAAAAACTTGGCTGAATCATGTACTAACACTCGCACTCGATGCCACCAAACCAAAGAGCTATAACCATATAACCACTTACAGCACAGAACAGGCCAGTTCGGCCCTACTAGTCCATGCCGTAGCAAATCCCCACCCTCCTAGTCCCACTGACCAGCACCCGGTCCATACCCCTCCAGTCCCCTCCTATCCATGTAACGATCCAGTCTTTCCTTAAATGTAACCAATGATCCCGCCTCGACCACGTCTGCCGGAAGCTCATTCCACATCCCCACCACCCTCTGCGTAAAGAAATTTCCCCTCATGTTCCCCTTATAATTTTCCCCCTTCAATCTTAAACCATGTCCTCTAGTTTGAATCTCCCCCTTTCTTAGTTGAAAAAGCCTATCCACATTGACTCTGTCTGTCCCTTTTAAAATCTTAAACACCTCTATCAAGTCCCCTCTCAATCTTCTACGCTCCAGAGAAAAAAGCCCCAGTCTGCACAACCTTTCCCTGTAACTCAAACCTTGAAATCCTGTCAACATTCTCGTGAACCTTCTCTGCACTCTCTCTATTTTGCTTATATCTTTCCTATAATTTGGTGACTAAAACTATACACAGTACTCCAAATTTGGCCTCACCAATGCCTTGTACAATTTCATCATAACCTCCCTACTCTTGAATTCAATACTCCGATTTATGAAGGCCAACATTCCAAATGCCTTCTTCACCACACCATCTACCTGAGTATCAGCCTTGAGGGTACTATTTACCATCACTCCTAAATCCCTTTGTTGCTCTGCACTCCTCAATTGTCTACCATTTAATGCATATGACCTATTTAGATTTGCCTTTCCAAAATGTAACACCTCACACTTATCTGTATTAAATTCCATCAGCCATTTCTCAGCCCACACCTCCAGCCTTCCTAAATCACCTTTTAATCTACGGTAATCTTCCTCACTGTCCACAACACCACCAATCTTTGTGTCATCCGCAAACTTGCTTATCCAATTCTCCACCCCTACATCCAGATCGTCAATATATATAACAAATAATAGTGGACCCAGGACCGCACCCTGAGGAACTCCACTAGTCACCGGCCTCCAATTGGACAAACAATTTTCTACCACTACTCTTTGACACCTCCCATCCAACCACAGCTGAATCCATTTCACTACCTCCTTATTTATACCTAATGTCTCCACCTTTTTTCCTAACCTCCTGTGGGGAACTTTGTCAAAAGCTTTACTAAAGTCCAAATAGACAACATCCACAGCTTTCCCTTCATCAACCTTTTTTGTAACCCCCTCGAAGAACTCAATCAGGTTTGTCAAGCATGATCTACCCCTGACAAAACCATGCTGATTACTCCCTATCAATCCCTGTACCTCCAAAAATTTGTAAATAGCATCCCTCAGCACACTTTCCATCAGCTTTCCCACCACAGACGTCAGACTTACAGGCCTATAATTCCCAGGTTTGCATTTGGACCCTTTCTTAAACAGAGGAACCACATGCGCCACCCTCCAATCCTTTGGCACCACCCCCGTGGCCAGCGACATCCTAAATATCTCTGTTAATGGCCCCACTATCTGTCCACAAGCCTCGCTGAGTGTCCTTGGGAATATTTTGTCTGGTCCTGAAGATTTATCCACCTCTATCTTTTTCAACACAGCCATTACTACCTCCTCGGTTATCCTTATATGCTTCATGACCTCCCCACTATTTTTCTTTACTTCAACTGGTTCAACATTTTTTCCCTAGTGAATACCGAGGCAAAGAAATCATTTAAAATTTCCCCCATCTCCTCAGACTTCTCACTCAGCCTACCCTCGTTATCTTCAAGGGGTCCAATTTTATCTCTCACTAATCTTTTACTTTTAATGTACTTATAGAAACCCTTTGGATTTAATTTTACTCTGTCAGCCAAAGCCTCTTCATGCCTTTTTTTCAGATTGTGGAATTTAGAAGGGGAAAAACTAAAGAGTGCGATCCAGCGATCAATGGGGGATCAAAAGTGCAGAGTGTGAGCAAATTTAAATTCCTGGGAGTCGCTACCTTAGAGGACCTTCCCTGGTCACAACACACAAATGCCATTGTGATGAAAGCTCGTCAGCACCTCTACTTCCTCAGGAATCTGTGGAGGTTTGGTATGACATTAAAAACATTGGCAAACCTCTACAGCTGTGTAATAGAAAGTGTGCTGACCGGCTGCATCACAGACTGGTATGGGGGCTCCAATACCCCTGAGCAGAAAGCCTTGCAAAAGGTAGTGGACGCAGCCCAGTCCATCACAGGCAGAACTCTCCCTGCCAATGAGAACAACTACAGGGAACGCCGCCATCGGGGAGCAGCAGGATCCGCACCACCCAGCACACGCTCTGTTCTCGCTGCTGCCATCAGGAAAGAAGTCTCGTTGCCACAAGACTCACACCAGCGGGTTCAGGAACAGCTGCTCCCCCTCCACCGTCAGACTCCTGAACCACAAACTCAATCTTACTTTGCATGTTATTTATTATTGAATATTTCTGTTTTGTATTGCACAGTCGGTTTGTTTCCTTTCTTTTTTTACATTTCTCTCTTTTGTAATCATATTTCTTCTTGAGTACACTAATGGTAAATAGAAATTCTTAATGGCCCGCAGGAAAACAATCTCAGGGTTGTATGTGATAGCATATATGTACTCGGACAATAAATCTGAACTTTGCACTTTGATATGACTGGAAAACTCCTGAGTACCAAAATGAGTTTTATTTTATTACTTTAAAGATTTGCGGATGAAATACTCTCAATGACTCAATGCCCTGGGATTAGCTGATCTTGCCATTTGGAATTCTTGATAAACTTCCTCTTCTCACAGAAGGAGGCCTATAACAATGGCTCCAGAGGTCAGGAGAGAAGGTGTGGGGGTTGGGGAGAGGGGTGTGGGAATGCTGGGAGAAGGAGAGTCAGACAAAGTGGGTTAGAGAATCAAGCCTGTAAGTAAATCATGTGAGAAGGATCTTGATCAGATTAGAATAGACTCCATCTCCCCTGTCAAGGACAGGTTCAACCATTGCTCTGAAAGTAAGTGGGTTCATTTCACTTTTTAAAGAAATATTGCAAGAATCGCACACCAACAGGCCAAGAAGTTTCTTCCCCGCAGCCATCAGGCTCCTGAATGAGGCCCACAACAGTGCTCTCATTCTGCCCTTGCCATATACCTATTAATCTTTTCACTGTAACTCTTCACTCTGCAATTGTGCATAGTGCATTGCCACTCAGAAAACAGACCCTTCGGCCCTTCTAGTCTATTATGGGGAAAAGGCCGGGCCGTCGGGCTGAGTTGGAAAATGGATCAGCTCATGATTAAATAGTGGGGCAGATTCGATGGGCTGAATAGTCTGCTCCTATGTCTTATGGTCTTAAAATCATTAATTTTTATTCTTCTCTTCACCTGGTTCCCTGTTGCCATGGCAGCACTTAGAATGGGGGCTCCATTCCAAGTAAATAGAGACCAGTAAATAGAGGGAAGTGTCAGGTGCAGAAGAAAGTCTACAAACAAGGCAACCTTAGTAGTGAAAGAAGGCAGGAAGTCCAAGTATGGTTGGGACTGATAATCTTGGAGAAGTGTGAAGCAAGAGGAAAATAAAGGGATAGATAGCACTGAATGTACAGGTAGTTAATGTGGATCATGTGAATTGTGAATCCGTCCAATGGTGAAATAAAATACGCAAGGCATTGCAAGTAATATTCCCAATATTCCAAAAGGTTTAGTGTACCTCATACAGTCTTTCCCTGAAACACTGCATGTTTAATGGGGTAATTGGAAATTGGATACAAGAAGGTGACGAGGGTGGGAGGGCTTCCCGAGGGGCTTCGGGCGCTGAAGGCTTCCTGACTGTGACCTATCGTAGACACTCAACATCTCAGGAAGACATAACAGTGACTGGACTTCCTAAGAAGATTGAAGCGGGCACCAGCCACCATCATGTTAACCTACAGGAGCACCATCGAGTTTGTCCTGGCTGGCTGCAACACAGATGCCGCAGAGAAATGGATCAGAGGTCCCACGGGCAGTGAGAAAATGCTGAACAATCAAAGGAATTGCCCACACTTGGGGTGGCACATTTGGTGTGGTTACAGCGCCAGCAATTGGGAACAGGATTGGAATCCCACAGTATATAAGGAGTTTGAACATTCTCCCCATGTCTGCATAGGTTTTCTCTCACCGTTCCAAAACTTACCGGGGGTGTAGGTTAATTGGGAGTAAATTGGGCGGCATGGGCTCGTGGGCCAAAATGGCCTGTTACTGTGCTGTATGTCTAAATTTTAGAATTTAATTTACCATCCAACATCATGAAAAAAATTTAACATTTATTTATATAGACCTTTTCCTTTCCACGAAGTAATCCCTATCCCAGAGGTGTTCTATGGTTAGTAAGGGATGGCTTAAGGTGGTCTATGAGTGGGAAGAAAAAGTTTGAAGACCACTGTTTTAATCGCCCCTCATTGACTCGTTATGTGCAGGGTTTCAGAACTCCAAAGGAAATGGACCAATGACAATTTTTCTCAAGCCAAATATTTCAGTAACAATTGGGTCTAGAGCAGTGGTTCTCAACCTTCCCTTCCCACTCACATCCCTCCTAAGCCATCCCTTACTAATCACAGAGCACCGATGGCATAAGGATTACTTAAAGTGGGATGTGAGTGGAAAGGAAAAAGGTTGAGAACCACCGATATGATGAATACCTGTTCTGCATTGTTTGTCTGTATGTCTGGTTGTGTGTCTGTGTATTTTGCACCGAGGACTGGAGAATGCTGTTTTGTCAGGTTGTACTTGTGTAATCAGATGACAAGAAACTTGACTTGGCAACTGTCGACTGGACTGAGTTTGATCGGCTTAAGTTAATTCCAGCCAATTAGTTGGTGGCACAAGCCTCTATCAGGATGGACTCTGCTGAGTTCCATCGGTACTCTTACTCCGAATGGACAAAGTCATCCTGATGTGCGGAGACTCCAAAACCAGCGACTTGTTTCAGGTTCACCCACACCCAGAGTTCTCCCCGTGACCGTATGGGCTTCCACTGGATTCTCGGCTTTCCTCCCGTGTTGTCATTCGGCATGCTCCCAAAGACTATCAAAAACTTCTACAGCTGTCCTGTGGATAGCATTCTGGCTGGTTACATCACTGTGTGGTTCGGAGGTGCCAATGTTCAGTGCAAGAAAAATCTCCAGAGGGTTGTTAACTCTGCCTGCAACATCACAGGCACCAAATCTCACTCCATCGAGGCAGTGTCTTAAGAATGCATCCTCTATCCTCAAGGACCTTCACTCTGTCAGTAAGGTGCAACAGCGACTGCACTTCCTGAGAAGACTGAGGTGGGCAAGGCTACCAGCCACCATCACGTCAACTTTCTACAAGAGCTCTATTGAGAGTGTCCTGGCCAGTTATATCACGGTTGTTATACGGTTGTTGTAGAGAAATGGATCGGAGGTCATGCCCTCTTCACTCTGCTACGATAGGAAAAAGGTACAGGAGGTTGAAGACGAGCACTCTGTGGCACAAGGACAGCTTCTTCTCCTCTTCCTGAATAAACAATGAACAAAAGACACTGTCTTTACTTAGACTTTTCCTTGGACTATTTTTATTTACTTTGTAAGGTGGTTTATATAAATGCTTGCACTGTGACGGAGCTGCAAAACAACGGATTTTGTGACACATTCGTGACAATAAATTCTGACGTTAACTGCCCCACGTGCGAGGGTGAGGAATTAATTCGGTGAAATATGCATCTTCTCTTTTCTCTGGCATCGCCATCCACAGTGGGGTCCCTGCAGATTAACTTGGCCAGTCCCCCTTTTCCCCCCAACTGACATCCTTCACCCGTTTTTGAAACATCCAACAACATCGAGACAATTGGTGATTCAAACCTTCAATGGGCCTCACCCTCCTTTCCAATAAAATCCTCTCTGCAACTTGTGGACTTATAGTCGCCAACAAGGGACATCTTGACTCAGGGCAAACGAGGCAATTAAAACCTAACAAAAGCCGTCAGCCTGGACACACTGCAGAGAAGTAATCACTTTTTCGTGGGCTCCTGAGTGAGGGATTGCTGAAAGATTTGTTATATGAGGCTCTTTTGATGTGTCTGAATGAAATCCATTAACCAGGGGCTGCTTCTTTTGTAGCTCTCTCCATAGTGAAAGAAAAACGCACACAAGATAATTCTGCTGTCAGACAGGAGAAACACACAAAAAGACATACAATATATATGCAGGACAAGTATTCATAGATACGAATAAATAAACAATAAAACTGTTTCACGAGTTTGAGAGTCTCGGAGGGTTAGTGAGAGCAGCTCCTTGGGTCATTCAGCATTCTCACCGCCCGTGGGAAGAATATGTTCCTCAGCCTGGTGGTACTGACTTTTTAAAAAAATTAAATGTAATTGTCTGTGCCACCCAATTTACACCCAATTCACCTATGCTTCGAAGGTTGGGAGGAAACTGGAGCCCCCATAGGAAACCCACACAGACACGGGGAGAACGTACAAACTCCTTACAGACAGCGTGGGATTCGAACCCCAGTCCTGATCGCTGGCGCTGTTAAAGTGTTGCGCCAACTGCTGCACTAACCATGCTGCCCGGATACTCTTATAGCTCTTTCTGGGTGGGAGCAGCTGAAATATACTGTGTGCAGGATGGAAAAGATCCTCAATGATTTTGCACACCCTCTTCAGGCAACTATCCTGGTTGATCACATAGAAGAAAGGGTGGGAGACTCCAGTATTCCTCTCTGGCACACTTATGGTCCTGTGGATTGACCTCCGATCCATTTCTCTACAACAACCATAGTACACTGTGATATAACTGGCCAGGACACTCTCAATAGAGCTCTTGTAGAAAGTTGACGTGATGGTGGCTGGTAGCCTTGCCCACCTCAGTCTTCTCAGGAAGTGCAGTCGCTTTGCACCTTACTGACAAGTGAGGAGAAGTTGAATCCAACCAAGCTGCAACAAACTAGTCTCCAACTCCCACTAGTGGTCAGGAGGATCATAGCACTCTATCATTACATCCCCTTTCCTTGAGATGTTTAGTCTAACAACATAACACACTAATACTTTTCATTTAAAGTTCAACATAAACACAACATCAGCAACATAACCTTTGTAAGTGTGCAGTTCTTTATTTTTAGAGGTTCAGCCTGTCAGGTGCTTTGATAACACATATGGATCTTTGTAATGCAGGTGCTTGTGTCAGCTCTGCTGGTCCACTACTGTCTAGCTCTGGCGGTCTTTCCTCTGTTGCTGTGCAGGCTGGATCTTCTGCATTTGCCTGTTTTTGCAGTGTCTCTTGAATTTTCAGCAGGCTCCTTCGATTCCTCCTCAGTATTTGACCATGCTCTGTTCTAACAGTGTAGGATCTTGGACAGTAGCCTTAGTAGCAGAGGATGGTAGCTATAAAACTCACTTACAACTGTGTGGATGCATCCATCTTGAATCCAACCAAGCTGCAAAAAAAAAGTCTCCTACTCCCTCTAGAGATCAGGAGGATCACTAGCACTCTATCATTACAATATATGAACAATGTATCGGGCCTGAACCCTTCTTCATACCTCGATGAAGGGCTCAGGCCCAAAAAATCGGTTACCTTGAAGAAGGGCTCATGTGTTTTTGCTACAATCACAGCATCTGCAGGCTTCTGTGTTTCATCCACAATGTCCCTGTGCTGGCCCACAGGGCTCTGAATCCACCCCTCCCCCCACATCCCAAAGACCTTCATTTTGAGTGGTTAATTGGGCACTGCAAATTGCATCTGCTCTGTGGGGATTGGGAGTTGATGGGAATGTCGGGGCAATAAAATGGGATTATTGTAAATGGATATTACATGATTAGTGTGAACCCTTCTGTGCAAGAATATGGCGATTTTCACATCAACCACACCAATTTTGTTTGTTTTCTGCCTCTCTCCAGTCAGTGGGATGAAGTGCACTCTACACTTAGCAAGATCTCTGCAGTGGGTAACAATTCATGGGGTGATCACAGACTCGGTGTGGTGAAGTGCCTCTTTTGCGTCGTATCTCTCAGTTCCAGGTTCTTCTTGGATCAGAGAAGGCTGGGGGAAGAAGTAATAGAAGGGAAGAAGATTCAGCTAAGCAAAGAACAAAGATTCAGATACTGGAATCTTAAGCAAGCAAAGAATTACTGGAGAAACTCAGCAGGCCATACACCATCCATAGGTCAACATGGTCAGTCAATGTTTCGTGTTGGGGCCTGGTATCTCCAGACCGGACTGACCATGTACACTAACCCTACATTCATCTGTCCTTCTAATTTTCCGCACCTACTTATCATCTCATCAAGTGCACACTATGCCCGAGTTACAAAGGATTATGTGGTTAGTTTTTAAAGCGGCAGCGATCAGGACTGGACCAGGGTTCGAGACCTCACTGTCTGTAAGGAGTTTGTACGTTCTCCCCGCGTCTGCATGGGTTTTCTCCGGGGGCTCCAGTTTCCTCCCACTATTCAAAGTGTACCGGGGTGTAGGTTAATGGGGTGTAAATTGGGTGGCACGGACTCGTGGGCCGAAATGGCCTGTTACCGTGCTGTATGTATGTCTAAATATCTACTGACCCACACACCTTTGGGATGCGGGAGGTTACCGGGACACCCAGGCAGCCCTCTATTTTTCTTCCATCCACATGCCTATCTCATATGTATATTTTCACAGCTGCTGCAGTCCAGGAAAATATTCCCATTTTCCCTGAATGCATGCTGCGTAAAAGGGTCGGAATGGGAATGAGGGTGCCATTCCCGTTCTGACTTTTTACCTCCTAGATTCCTAGTAAATTTCCCAGAACACTTGCAGTTTAAAGTGAAGTGCAGGCATTCCATGGACAATGGACTAATGAATAGGACGTTGCCGCAGTGCCGTGTAAGCCCCGCCTCTTTACTTCCCGCTTTTCTGGAATGCTGTCTAAACTTGTGTAAAGAACCAGAGATGTGGAGCTTTGGTCGCTCGTGTGTGAACATCAATGCCGAGATGTCGGACATTCTTCAGACTGGTAAAATCACGCAAAGCCTATCTAAAGCCCCTTTCACACTTGCCAGTGATCCCAGGGATCGAACGCCAATCGGCCTTTAAAGTGGCAAATGTGAAAGCAAAATCTGCTGAATGCCGGCGTCAGATGACGTCATCTCACACGCCGGCTTCGACCCCTAGTACAATCGGTGCCTACAGACACCGGTGTTGAGATCAGGCAAGTGTGAAACGGGCAATTGCTTTGCAGTCATTTCCGATTAAAGATATAACAGACCAAATGCTGGGGATAAACTCTTGCAAGTGTGAAAGTGTTCAGTGTCCCAGTTAGGAGTGGTCTAGTGTGAAAGGCCAAACCCCAATTCCTATCCCAGGACACTGAACGGCCGATTTACTGGGATGCACGTGTAAAAAGGGCTTAAAAAACATATAAGAGTCTCTTAAATGCCCCTATTGTTCCAGCTTCCTCTACCATCCCTGGCAAGGCATTCCAGGCACCGACAACTCTCTGTGTAAAAAACTTACCTCTGATATGTTCCCTGATATATTAGCCCCTTTCACTCTAACACCTTGAAATGGGTTTGCATAAAACTCCCTCCCCCCACCATTAAAAGTAATGGTCTTCCCACCTCATTCTAACCCCACTCGCCATTATAATCCTGCAAGTCTATGTGATTCGGCAAGCTTACATACATCCAGTTACTGGTTCAACATTAGTTCTGTGCACTGGTGGCGGGCAGTTGGCTACTCAAAGCAAGGAACCCATGCAGGCTGGGGGGGAACTTGTGGCCAAAGGACCCACACCTTACATCTTTTCCTTGTAATTAACGGCCAATTTTAAATGATGTACATTAACATCGTTGATTTTTTACAAAGTACCTATTTGACTGCAGCAGTTACAATACACACTTGCCAATTAAAAACTCATTATCGTTCTATCGGTCTTTCACCAGTTGCCCTGGGGTTTGGGATGCCTTGAGGATTTTTAAGGCATAATTTTAATGCAAATCTTTCTTACAGTTGAAACTCAACAAATATCACAATTTCCCCAAAGGGCTGCCGGCATCTCCTGTGCTGACTACGACCAGGCCCACGCGGGGGATAGCGAGCTGGTGAATAAGACATCAAAGCTCTTAATTTAAGGCGGTTCCTTTATCTACACAATTTACTGGGAGCTCGGAAAACATAACCGCCGGGATACAATTCTTCATCAATTCACAGCAAGTGCAGGGACAAGGGAGAATTAAAATGTGGGACAGTGCCATGAATTTACAATGTAAGCTTTATTTCCCAAGTTTCACCAATTATTCTCCATAATGCTTTATTCATGGCTTCAACTGGCCACCTGAGAATTTGTTGAAGAATACAGTATGAAGTGATGTTTTATTTAAGGACTTGAAATGGGTTTGCATAAAACTTCGCTCCCCCCTCTCCATTTATAAGTAATGGTCCTCCCACCCCATTCTAACCCCATTCTCCATTGTAATCTGGCAAGCCTATATAATTCAGCAAGCTCGTATACATCCAGTTAATGGTTCAACATTAGTTCTGTGCACTGGTGGCGGGCAGTTGGCTACTCAGAGCAAGGCTGCGGGATGCTGGACTTGTGGTCAAAAGCCACACACCAGGCTATGGACTGCTGGCTCGAGACTGGCTGAAGGGGTTACCAGGTATTGGAAATTGGATACAAGAAGGTGACGAGGGTGGGAGGGCTTCCCGAGGGGCTTCGGGCGCTGAAGGCTTCCTGATTGTGTTGGAAGTTTGGATTTGAAACTTGGCTTGCTGATGGTTTGAACAGGAGTCCTTTATGTTTTTTTTAGATAGAATTTGCGTGATTTTACTGGTCTGAAGAATGTCGGAGGTCTTGGCATTGGTTGATCACACATGAACAACCAAAACTCGAAATCTCCGTTTCCTTACTCAAGTTTAGACAGCACACTGGAAGTTCGGTAATTAAAGAGGCGGGACGTCTGATTCATTAGTCCGTTGTTCACAGATCCCTAAAAATAACTAGGGGTTGAGGAGGTAAAATATCAGAACAGGAATGAGTCTTTATTCCCGTTCCGACCTTTTTTCACAGAGTACATTCTGGAAAATTGGGAATAATTTCCTGGAACGCAGCGACTGTGTAAAACCATAAATGTGGCTGCAGAAGTGCTGGAGACGAATCTACAGACTTTTCACTCAGTGACTTTTGCTTCCCTACCTCTGACCGTAAGGGGCACCGGGCAATTTCTGCTGATGGCGAATCTTTGTCTGCCTTACGGTAGACTAAAGACAATTTCACGTAATAGCACATCTGTTTATTACATAACAATAATCCTGAATGTGGATTAAGATCCATCCAAGATTCATAGTTGCTCATCTCCTACAAAGGTGCTGAGGAGAATGTTGCCTGCACAGGAGCGTGCGAGCTATAAGGAGCGGATGGACAAACTTGGGTTGTTGTCTCCGGAATTCTGGAGTTGAGGGGAAACTTGATGCTAGTTTATAAGATTTTGAAAGGCATCAGGCAGGGTAGACACTCAGAATCTTTATAACAGATGAAAGGTGTCCAATACTAGAGGACATGCATTTAAATGAAAGTTTAAAGGAGATTTATAAGGTCAGGTTTTTTTTACACAGTGAGTGCTGGGAGCTCACTGAGGGGGTGGTGGTGCAACAAGATATGATATCAACATTTTGGCAGCACGGTTGGCGGAGCGGTTAGCGCAACACCTTTACAGTGATCGGGACCGGGGTTTAAAACTCCTTATCTATAAGGAGTTTGTATGTTCTCCCAGTGTCTGTGGGTTTTCCCCGGTTTTTCTCCCTCCGTTCAAAACGTACCCTTCAAAACATATTGGGTTGCAGATTAATTGGGTGTAATTGGGCGACACAGGCTCGTGGGCAGGAAGGGCCTGTAACCGCGCTATATGTCTACATTTAAATTTACACTTGAAGGGCCTGTTCCTGTTCAACTGAGGTTTTGGATCAAATCGTGCCCATTGATGAGAAGTCCCCTTGGATGAGAAGGGGCTGTCAGTAGTCTCCAGTAGATTGTAAAAGAACCCATGATGCTAATTCAAAGAAGACCAGGGAAGTAATCCCAGGCAATGTTTATTCCTCACTTAACATTAACAAAAATAGATTATCCAGTCATTATCACATGTTTATTTGTGAGGCTTGACTGTGTGTGAATTGCTTGTTGCAATTTCCTACTTTGCAACACAGAGAGTACTTAATTAGCAGTAAAATTCATTGTGTATCTTTAAATAGATGTGAAAGTCATCTAGCACACCAAGCCCTCAGTCCACTGTATCCATGCCGACCATCTATACTAATCTTATTTACTAGCACATGTCCATAGCTCTCTGTGCCTTGGTGACTCCAAGTGCCTGTCCAGACACTTCTTTGATGCTTTGAAAAACTAACTGCCGCCACCATCCCCTCAGGCGGGGGCGTTCCAGATCCCAGCCCCTCCTCATTCTGGGGAGAAGCACAGGACAGGAAAAAAGCTACAGAGGGTCATTAACTCGGGCCGTGACTTCACTCCATTGAGGACATCAACAAGAGGCGGTGTCTTAAGAAAGCAGCCTCTATCCTCAAGGATCCCCAAACACCCAGGCCAGGCCCTCTTCACGCTACTACCATCGAGGAAAAGGAGCCGGAAGATGAGTGGTCAAGGACAGCTTCTTCCCCACTGCCCCCAGATTCCTGAATGATCCAATTTTCTTGTACTATTTATGTATTTTTAAAATGTAATTTATAACCAATATTTGCACTCTTCTTTTCTTTGGCTTGGCTTCGCGGACGAAGATTTATGGAGGGGGTAAATGTCCACGTCAGCTGCAGGCTCGTTTGTGGCTGACAAGTCCGATGCGGGACAGGCAGACACGGTTGCAGCGGTTGCAGGGGAAAATTGGTTGGTTGGGGTTGGGTGTTGGGTTTTTCCTCCTTTGCCTTTTGTCAGTGAGGTGGATATACCCACACTCCTGTTCGGCTCCGAATCATGGGTCCTCTACCGGCACCACCTACGGCTCCTAGAACGCTTCCACCAGCGTTGTCTCCGCTCCATCCTCAACATCCATTGGAGCGCTTACATCCCTAACGTCGAAGTACTCGAGATGGCAGAGGTCGACAGCATCGAGTCCACGTTGCTGAAGATCCAGCTGCGCTGGATGGGTCACGTCTCCAGAATGGAGGACCATCGCCTTCCCAAGATCGTGTTATATGGCGAGCTCTCCACTGGCCACCGTGACAGAGGTGCACCAAAGAAAAGGTACAAGGACTGCCTAAAGAAATCTCTTGGTGCCTGCCACATTGACCACCGCCAGTGGGCTGATAACGCCTCAAACCGTGCATCTTGGCGCCTCACAGTTTGGCGGGCAGCAACCTCCTTTGAAGAAGACCGCAGAGCCTACCTCACTGACAAAAGGCAAAGGAGGAAAAACCCAACACCCAACCCCAACCAACCAATTTTCCCCTGCAACCGCTGCAATCGTGTCTGCCTGTCCCGCATCGGACTTGTCAGCCACAAACGAGCCTGCAGCTGACGTGGACTTTTTACCCCCTCCATAAATCTTCGTCCGCGAAGCCAAGCCAAAGAAAGAAGAAGAAGAAGGACTCTGCAGTCTTCTTCAAAGGAGGTTGCTGCCCACCAAACTGTGAGGCGCCAAGATGCACGGTGTGAGGCGATATCAGCCCACTGGCGGTGGTCAATGTGGCAGGCACCAAGAGATTTCTTTAGGCGGTCCTTGTACCTTTTCTTTGGTGCACCTCTGTCACGGTGGCCAGTGGAGAGCTCGCCATATAACACGATCTTGGGAAGGCGATGGTCCTCCATTCTGGAGACGTGACCCACCCAGCGCAGCTGGATCTTCAGCAGCGTGGACTCGATGCTTTATTTTATTTTAACAGTGGGGGAAAAGCATAAACTAAACATTCCAAATGTAAGTGGGGTTTTTGGTAATATTGACAAGATACTCTAAGACTTTAGGTACTGTTAAGTATGGGTTCTCGTAAATTGGAGCACAGTGAAAGCTTTTCTCACCTCTCCACTACTCTTCAATGACTCTGTAGTTGAGAGTGGAGTTCATTTAGCTGGTGACCTATCATGGACACTCAACATCTTCTCACTTGTCAGGAAGGCGCAACAGTGACTCTACTTCCTGTGAAGACTGAAGTGGGCAAGGCTACCTGCCACCACCCTGTCAACTTTCTGCAGGAGCTCTATGAAGAGCATCCTGGCCGGCTGCATCACAGTGTGGTACGGTTGCTTGCAGAGATTGAAGGTCAATCCACAAACCATAAGGGTAGCAGAGAGGATCACTGGACACTCTCTTTCTCCCTCTCTTTCCTCCCCACACCCCATCGACGTGATCTACTGGGATCGTTACCTGAAGAGGGCAGCAAAATCAGTGAGGACCCCTTC
This sequence comes from Narcine bancroftii, assembly GCF_036971445.1. Classification (NCBI taxonomy): domain Eukaryota; kingdom Metazoa; phylum Chordata; class Chondrichthyes; order Torpediniformes; family Narcinidae; genus Narcine; species Narcine bancroftii. The sequence continues at coordinate 9,091,117 of NC_091479.1, read as the reverse complement.
CACTCCGCACACATCTTTCATCTGCTCCCATCAGGGAAGAGATCCAGGAGGATCAGAGCCAGCTCCACCAAGCTGAGGAGCAGTTTCATCCCACGGGCAGTGAGAACGCTGAACGACCACACTAACCATCCGAGATTTTCCTATTCATGAAACAATATTTATTTATTTTTACATATCAATACTTATCCTGCATATGTATTGTTTGTCTGTGTGCATGTGTTATGTCAGGTTGTTTTGCAGCAAGGGGGAGGTAAAGAGGGAGAACGCTGTATCATCAGGTTGTACTTGTGCAATCAGGTGACAATAAATTCGACTTGACTTGGAAAGAGAAACAGAGTTAGATTTTCAGGTCCAGAACAACTTATTGGAATAGTTCTAACGGAAGGTCGTCGACATTCACTCTGTTCCTCTCCACGGACCCTGCCTGAAGATTTCTCACATTCTCTGCCATTATTTCAGATTTCCAATGACTGTGGTGTTTACGTTTTTGCCTTGTCACTTCCACGTGGTCCAGATAAAGCTCCAGCAATTTGTAAACCTTACTTCAGCTTAGAAGGTCATGGGGTTCAAGACGTGCCTTGGAGCCTTTAGATCAAAATACAGACTCGTGCTCAGTGCCTCCTCTCAGGGAGGTCTGTACAGTTGGAGGTGACGGGAAGTTAATCCGGCTGCTCCAACTTCCAGATCAGATGGAGAGCTCCAACTGCAACACTGAAAGAGCTGGAGTGTTCCCAATGCTCTGAGCCCATCAACAATAGATTGAGTGGTTTATTATCTGTTTCTTCAAGGGCATTAATAGAACAGTAAGTGGATTTCAGAAATGCAAGCATAAATAGAAAAGGATTGTTGAAGTTCTGTGGAGATTTATAGCTTTATTAATATAAATGTGAGCTTGTTCTTTCAATGGTCACCTGTTCACTTCACTGATCTGAGCCTGAACTCATATTTTGTATGCAGTGACTATTCTCTAGTCAGTTTTATCCCTTTCTCAGCTTTGCTATCATCACTTTTCATCGTTCTCAGGACGTAAACCTCATGGGTCGCATCAGCATTTGGTCCCCTTGAGCTGAGGAGGCAGCCAGCCTCAGTGGTAGAAGCGGGGACAATTCAAGAGGCATGAAGAGAGGTTCATGGATAGGAATGGCGGCCGAACTATGGCCCCCAGGCCAACTGCAGCCCATTTTTAGGTGGCCCAGGGTGAATTTTAACAATAAAAAAGAATTCGGCCCATGAGGCATAGTCTCTAACAATAAATTTCACTGTGTATACATTGTACTTCTTCGTTTCAACACCAGATGTCGCTGCCATTTTGAACAACTACTAGACTGACCGTTGAAATGTTAATCATCGTTGAAAACATTTACCTCAGTTAAAAAATAACGCTGACCTCAGTTGATTAGTCATGGCAGAAATGAAAAGACGGAAAATAGCAAGGGAGGTGCTGAAAATTTCAGACATGGTGGGAAAATGAATACTTTTTCACACAAGTCAAGGGGACATTTGTTTGTTTGATTTGCAAGGAAAATCCTACGTACAAACTTCTTACAGACAGTGTCGGATTCAAACCCCAGTCCCGATTACTAGCGCTGTATAGGTGTTGCGTTAACCAGTAGGCCAATCCTGCTGCCCTTTCTGGTCGAAAACCACCATTTTTCTTGCAGTGCAACTGATTGAAAACTGCTGGGCTTAATATTGTTTGGCCTTGTGACACCCTCATATTTTTCACAACCAAAAATGTTTGGCCACCCCTGGTTTAGAGAGGGATATGGGTCGAATGCCAATAAATAGGAATGTTTGTACTGGCATAGACATGTTGGGCCGAAGGGCCTGTTTCTGTGCTGCAGAACTCTTTTGATGGGTCAGTCCGAAGTTATGATTTTGGAAGGGGGTTGGGGTGTGGAGATTGCATAAGGGATAGCAAAGATCCTTCTCTGAAAGAGTTTACGAAACCAACAATCAAGAACTGTCTGAATATGAGCATTGAGTCTCAGATGGGCTTTTATGAACAATCTTTTATGAACAGGCTTTTTATTCTCAATGTATTTAGCTGATGCAAATTAAATTCACATTCATGTCTCCAGACTGATGGTTCAGGCAGAGGTTCCAATCCAGCCCCTTGACCACTAGACTCTCCATCAGGGGAAAAGAGAGAATCTGAACTTCTATTTCATTTACATCAAGACTCTTGTAGCAAAATTGTTCATATATAATGTAATATGGTTGATTAAGTAGCTTGTGGAATCAATGGTCTCATTAGTGAAAACTGAGTATCGTGGCTACTGGTAAATTAAATCACTGATCTGTTGTAATCACTTGTTAAGCATTGAGCGACTGTATTCACTTATCAGGGACAATAAAAACACAGAAATGTGTAGGGGTTAGTGCCACACTGTTTACTGCTCCAGCGACCCGGGTTTGAATCTGGTGCTATCTGTAAGAAGCTTGTATGTGTCTGTGTGGGGTTCCTCCAGATGCTCTGGTTTCCTCCCACGCTTCAAAATCTACGAGGGTTGCAGGTTAATTGGCGTATTTAGGCGGCATGGGCTCGTGGGCCGAAAGGGGCCTGTTACCGCGCTATATGTCTAAATAATTAAAATAAATATATAACCAACGTTCCGGGCCTGAGCCCTTCTTCAAACTTTCCCCTTCAACAGGAGCCCTCCAAAACGCATCAAATCACCATCCCCCACTATCTCAGAACTCACCATTTCCAGTCTTCTCCTTCCTATCACCTCCAACCTTATTGTTTCCCAACCCTGAACTCCCATTCTACCTTCCACCCAAAATCCACAAACCCAATTGGCCTGGTAGACCCATCGTTTCCATGAGCTCCTGCCCCAGCGAACTGGTATCCGCTTAGCTCAACTCTAACCCCCCCACCCCAGTCCTGTCCCTTCACATCGACATCCAGGACACTTCACACGTCCTCCATCACTTCCATTTCATTTTACAATATTTTTATTGATATTTATACAATAGAATAAAAATGAACAATACAATTATATCTGCAGCATAAAGTTACAGTAATCATATGTAAAAATTCAGATTGTTGGCCGGGGGAAGTCAGGAGAACACAAACTTGTCCTCGTCGAGGGGGTCAGCAGTGGAGAGAGCCAAGAACTTCAAATTCCTGGATGTCATTTCTCTGAGATCTCCATGTTGATGCAATCACTAAGAAGGATTGCCAGCGGCTATACTTTGTGAGTAGATCCAGGAGATCTGGTATGCCACCAAAGACACTTGCAAATGTGTACGGTGGTGGAGAACATTCTGACAGGTTCCATCACTGTCTGGTGCGGAGGGGCCAATGCACAGGACAGGAAAAGACTACAGAGAGTTGTGAACTTGGCCAGCACCATCACGGGCACCAGTCTTCACTCCATCAAGGACATCTACAAAAGGCGATGTCTTAAGAAAGGAGGTATCATCAAGGACCCCCACCACCCAGGCCAGACCTTCTTCTCACTGCTCCCATCAGGAAGGTGGTACAGGAGCCTGAAGACTAACACCCAACTTTATAAAAACAGCTCCCTCCCCTCCGCCATCAGATTTCGGAATGGACACTGCACCACAGACACCACCTTCTTTTGCTCTAATTTATTTATTTTTAAACATGTTGATTTTAGCAATGTTTTGTACCTGTAAGGCTGCTAGAAAACAATGAAGCTTGTGACAATAAATTTTGATTGTAGTTAGTGAAGTGGAACATGGGGAAGATAGAATAATTTTCGGCTCACCTATCTGCCCCGATCATCTTCAACGATATTCCTTCTGGCTCTACATAATCCATATCCCTCCATTTTCTGCACGTTCACGAGTCTATCTAAAGGTCTCTTAAATCCTGCTACAGGTCGAACTTCTTTAATCCAGGAACATTGGGACCTGGCCATTGCCGGACCACGGGAAACAGAAAGTGCACAGAAAATGGCTGTCAAAGGTGCGGTAAGGGCCTCGATCAGACCCATTTTCTGAGCTGAAAGGATCAACTATATCACACATCAAATCGCGGTTGGGGTAGCGGTTAGCAGAACGTCTTTACAGCGCCAGCGATTGGGACCAGGGTTTGAATCCCGCGCGATCTGCAAGGAGCATGTAGCAACGGCAGGTGCCAGACCACAGGATTTGCCTGACCACAGAAAGCTGGATTTTAGATATAACCTATTCTTGTGATTTCCTGACATTTTAAGTCTACCTCGAGCCTACAAAACCGTGAAGTGCAACATGTCAGTGAAAATTCATTTTCTGCATTCTCACTTGGACTCCTTCCCCGCTGATCCAGGTGCCGTCAGCGACGAACACGGTGAAAGGCTTTATAAGGACATTGTGGCCATGGAAGAGCGGGATCAGGGCCACTGGAATCCATCATTGTTGGACACTGACATGAGGGGCATCAGATGCTGAGTACAAACGAAAATCAGCAGCAAAACGTTTTTTGGTCGATTGAACTAACGCAACGTGTCAGCGTCACGATCCGATTACACACGTTAAATTCAATAAAAGTTCATTTGATGTTTCTCCAACTTCCTACATGATATAGAATTTTCAATTTATTTTCAGGAAGAAAACCTTCTGGAAAAAAGTTTATACCTTTAACCCGGAAACAAAGATTCCGACTGCTTCCCCTGCCAGTGCCTCTCCTAATCTTATAAACCTCAGCCCTCCATCCTTCCAGTGTTAACAAGCCAAACTTTCCCCAACCTCACCTTATGGCTCACTCCCTCTAATCCAGGCAGCATCCTGGTAAACCTCTTCTTTCTAAAGCACACATGTCAAACTCCAGCCTGCGGGCCAGATATAATTATATTTGGCCCACAAGATCATATTAAATATATATTAGAGTTGGCCCGCTGGCCGCCGTGCCAGTATAGCGCATGCACACTGAAGGTGAAAATGAAGACGCCGGAGGTGTGGAGGGATCTCAGAGTCCCGAATCCCGGGGATCGGAGCGCCGCACTCAGCCCGCCCGGCTCCCGGACACACAGACGCGGCTGGAGTTGGGGATCATCCTCGCTGGGTCTGCGCTTCAGCGGCGACGCCGGACCGAACGTCTCGTTCCCCCTCGCTCCGTGCGCAGCAGACCCTGCCTCCCACTCCTTTTGTGGGAGATGAGCCCGGCGCCGTGAGATCACAGTTTAATCCCTCTCCAACCATGGGAGAGGGGGTGGGAGGCGCTCTTCTCACCCAATTCCTCCACCGCCCCGGACGCCGGCGTTTCAACGGGGGGTTCGGGTGCCTTTGTCAGGCGACCGACCTGTTGGTCCAAGACAAGGGGAGAGCGTACAAACTCCACACAGACAGCACCTGAACTCGGGTGAACGTGGAGCTGCGACCCCACATTCCACATCAGGACTGTGTGTAAGATTGAGAGCAGTGAGACGGAAGCTTATTTTGTTCCTGTGATTTAAGCCTTTCTTGGGGTGGGGGTGGGGGTCCTTCTCTGACCACTTGCCTAACAATTAACCTAATCAGATGTGGAGTTACCACAATACAACAGTTCTCAACCTTTTTCTTTCCACTTGCGTCCCTGTGCCATTGGTGCTCTGTGATTAGTAAGGGATTGCTTAAGGTAGTCTGTGGGTGGGAAGAAAAAGTTTGAAGACCACTGCTTTAATCATCCCTCATTGACTCGTCATGTGCACGGTTTCAGACGCTAAAGGAAATGGGCCAATAACAATGACAATGAAAGAGTTTATCCAAAACTATTATTAAACATTTATTTTAGTAAGAAAAAGTTTAACATTACATATGTTGAAAGAAGAGAAAACATGCAGATGTTGTTGAAAATTTTCAATAGATATTTAGTTCGGCCCTCGACTTAGTCCAAGTTTTTAATTTTGGCCCTCTGTGAATTTGAGTTTGACACCCCTGCTCTAAAGCCTCCACATCCTTCCTGCAATGGGGGCGACACAATATCATCCTATTGCGATCAGCAGTGAGCAAAAGTTTCCGAGTCACTGAGTTTCTTAGTCAGTCGTTGGTGAACTCTTTGGTGGCTGTGTTGACTGGTTATTGATTAAGTAGCTGTGATATGTCCGGTTAGTGGACATGAGGCTCATTTTCCAGTGGTAAATTTATGAAAAGGAGATGCAATGTTCTGAACTCAGTGAATAATGTAAGCTCTTTGTGGAAAAACTGCATTTTGACCATTGAAATGAAACCACAGTTGGCATAGCAGTTTTAGCGCAATACCTTTACAGCACCAGTGATTGGGACCGGGGTTCGAATCCCACGCTGTTCTACTCGTGTTTGCGTGAGTTTTCCCCAGGGGCTCCCACCTCTTGAAAGGTTAATTGGGTATAAATTGGGCAGCGTAGACACGGGGGCTGAAATGGCCTGTTACCGTGCTGTATGTCTAAATTTAAATTTAAAAGGCCAATTTTCTGTAATGAAAAGTTATCTTTGTGCTATGTTCTCTCTCAGCGCAGTAAAACATACAATTTGAGAGCAAGGATGCTCCCACAGACAGGAATGAGATAATTGACCAGATGGTCTGGTTCTCCGTGTTGGTTGGGACGTACATTTTGGAATGACTTCCCTTACTTCACTTTGAATATTGCCATTGAATCTGTTATGTAGACAAATAGAAATTTGCATTAATCCTTGCAGGGTTTGCCTGTCAAGTGAGGATCAGGGCAGTGAATCATTCTCAAATTTATTGAAACTGACAAGTAATATAATAATGTCACAACTTTATCAGTTGGGGGTCAGCAATGTGCAATGCTTGAATTAAATGGAATATTTGTGCTTTTTAATACAGTTTATAACTGGACAGGGCTATCTCTCTGATGCATGCGCTTCATGTCATGTAGTTATGGCAGTGCAGTGGTAGTCCAGCTGCCTCTCTGTGCCCGAGACCTGACTTCTGTTTGTGTGGATTTTGCATGCTCTCCCTGTGATTGCGTGGGTTCCCCATTCCCCGGATGCTCTGGTTTCTGCCACATGCAAAAGACATGCAATTTCATACATCAGCTGTCTGCTGTAAAATTGTCTCATGAAATGATGCAAGAGTTACCACCGGAGCCTCAACGTGGACAAGTCAAAGGAGATGATCGGGGACTTCCAGGAACAACCACCCTCCTCTACACATCAGCCAGCTCCATAGTAGAGAGAGGGCAAAGCGACTTATCCTCCAACATCACCTTGTCAGGAAGGTACAACAGCTACTGCACTTTCTTAGAGACCCTGACGTGGGCAAAGCTGCCGGCCACCATCCTGTCATCTTTCTATAGGAGCTCTATCGAGAAGGTCCTGGCCGGCTGCATCGCAGAGTGGTACGGTTGCTGCAGAGAAATGGATCTGATGTCATTCCACAGGACCATAAAGGTAGCAGAGAGGATCACTGGAGTTTCCCTGCCCCTCTCATCGACGTGATTTCCCGGGATCATTGTTTAAAGAGGCCTCACAAAATGGGAGATGTCCCATACCACCCCGCATGCAACATCATTCAGCTACTCCTGTCGGAAAAAATATAATTGCCGTAAACAAATTTCTATTTGTTTTTTGGACCAATATTTCAGACCAAACCTAGGGGGTTTGACATGGGTCATATTTTTGATCACGGAAAGTACCTGAGGCGTTGGGATATCGGATGGCCAGGACTGGGTGATAAGTTTGTGGTCAGGACATTGAGAATCAGATAGATGGGCGACTAGATCCTAGGAGAGCGTCTGTGGTCAGTGTGAGGGGATCTCCGGTGGGCAGGTAAGCTGGGGTGAGGATCCACAGTTGGGGTCCAGTGGGTCAGAGGTTAGAAGCTCGGATGAGTGGGCGGTTGGGGGCAAGGATCCGCGACCAGGGTGTCGGGAGCTCCAGTAGCCGGGCAGTCGGACGTCGGGAGCTCAGATGGGCGGGTGGTCGAGGTCAAAGATAGGGGAGGGGGGGTCGACTTTTACATGGGTCATACAGAAAATGCAATTTTTGAGCCAAAAAAAGAGAGGTTGCCTATATAAGATAAGGATCAGAGCCAGCCCCACCAGGCTGAGGAGCAGCTTCTTCCCACGGGCAGTGAGGACGCTGAACGACCAAAGGAATTGAACGCACTCCAAAACTCGTATTCATGAATGAATACTTATTTGTATCTGTGAATACTTGTCCTGCATATTGTTTGTCTGTACGTATGTTATTTGCGTGTTTTGCACCATGGATCGGAGGACGTTGGTTCGTCAGGTTGAACTTGTACAATCAAATGACAATAAATGTGATGACTTGAGATGATGCCTAACCTACTGAGTTCATTTTTTTGACACAATAGCCACGTGGGAGCATTGCTCTGTTAAACACAGGGACTCTTGGCTTAGTGCCAGAGAACTGAAGTGTGGGCGGAACTCAGCAATATCCATAGAAACCAACAGGCAATCAATGTTTCAAGCTGATTAGGCAGCCGTTAACGTAGGCTGGCACGGTTGGTGCAGTGGTTAGTGCCAATGACCTAGGTTCGAATCCAGCACTGTGTGGGAGGAGTTTGTACATTCTCCCTGTTGCCATGTGGGTTTCCTCCCACCCTTCAAACAAAACGTACCAAGGTGTAGGTTAATGGGGTGTAAAATGGGTGGCATGGACTCGTGGGCCGAATTGGCCTGTTACAGTGCTATACGTCTAATTTAAAAAAAGAATAATTTAAATAAGGCTATCCACCTTTCTGGTGTTTGACACTATACACCCATGACTGTGTGGCTGAGGCCCTTCGAGAGCCTTTCTTGCCCTCACCACCTCACGATCCCGGCTCCGATACCTAGTACCCGTAAGCCAGTCTCCAGCAGCCCGACCGCAAGTCGCCCTCAGCCTGTGAGGATCCTGCACCTCCACAACTCTCTCTGGGCCGGGTCTTGAATCCACCACCCTCGGAGCCAGAGATGAGTGTGTAAACCACTGATTGATGATCGCCACTGGACATCAATGCTGCAAAACGACGACAAACAAATCTAATGTTTAGGGAAGGTTGCTTTCAGAAAAATCAAACAGAGTCTGACAGAAGCAAAACCAATAACCAGGCTCAATTCTGAGTCCCACTGGGCCACAGTGACATATTCCTCACAGGATGTTGAATTGCCTGTGTACAGCATGGAGGCACCTCCACACATCCTGCAGAGAACCTCATTTGGGTTCACACAATGAAGAATAAATTGCAAATGATTTTTCTGTCATCTATTGGCTGCACCTGTGTTTGTTCTTGTATCTACTTTCTTTTCTGTTACTTCCACAGTAACCCATCTGTGGCTGCATCTCCTCTCTGCATTAAAGCAACCTTTCACTATCATGAATGTGATAGAACAGATCTATCACCAATGTACATAGTGTATATAGTTACAGTATCTAGACTGTGCTTACAGGATTGACTGAGAGCTTAGCCACGCCTACTGTCTGGGCCTTAAAGGGTTGTATCCCTAGCCAGGTTGGATCATTCTGGACTGGTCAGCCACCTGTGAAGAGCTCCTGTCTTTTGCTAATAAAAGCCTTGGTTTGGATCAATAAGTCTTTGGTTCTTTCGACGAGCTCTACAATTTTATTAGACCTGTATCCAAGATACCCTCCTGTTCCCTGTTGTGCCCACTGCTCACAGAAGGCTCCGTTGATATCATGCTCTCCTACTCCAGGGTCACTCATGCACAGATATTCTAGGGGAAGAGCGGTGAAGATAGACCTGCCTTTGGCTTCTAGCCTGGACCTGTGATTGGCCATCTTGACCCTCCAATCACATTAGCAGACAGTTAGACGAATGAGGGATTACCCATCAACCTGCCCCTTTCTGTATTGCGTGCCTGATGACTTGAAACCCAGGGAGCTCCCTCTCCATCACTCTCCACTTCCCGTTCATTTGACTCTCTACTCTTTTCTCCACTCCCCATCCATTCCTTACACCCTCCACCATTCTACCAGTACCTCTCCTCCCTCCCGGGGTTCTCTCCACTCCCTTCCCACCCTCCAACCCTTGCCTCTCTCCTTCACACTTCTTTGTTTCTGCCAATCCCACTGTCTCCTCCTTCCCTAATTGCTCGCACCCTCTCTCCCTGTTCCATCCTTTCTCCCTCCTTAGTCACTCACTCACCCTGGCCCTCTCTCCTCCTCCCAGCATTGATTTTCTCTCTTTCCCTCCCTCTCCCCTACTCAATTTCCCCTCTTGACAACCCCATCCTTCCCTGCCTTTCTCTCCTCTCCTCCCTCTTGTTCTCCAGAAAATCATTTCCTCTTCCCTCACCTACCCTTTTCATTCTCAGTGGTTTACCTCTCATGGCCTACTGCACAATCAGCTGAGTTTCTCCAGCACATTTGTGTATTCTCCTGTCTATCCCGCCACATTCACCTCCCACCGACATCTTCCGACCCCTTTGTTTCTCCCCAATTCTCCTCCCCTCCTTCATTTCTTCTTCTGTACATTCCTCCTCCATCTCTCCTCGCTGTCCCAAACCTCTCTCCCTGTTTCTTCCCCATCTCCTCCCTTCCCTCATCTCCCCCACTCTTCTCTGCACGCCTACTCCTCCTTCTTGTTGCTACCCCACTCCTCTCTCCTCCCCACCCTTCCCCTCAACTCCTAACTCCTCCCCACCCCTCCCCTCAACTCCTAACTCCTCCCCACCCCTCCCCTCAACTCCTAACTCCTCCCCACCCCTCCCCTCAACTCCTAACTCCTCCCCACCCCTCCCCTCAACTCCTAACTCCTCCCCACCCCTCCCCTCAACTCCTAACTCCTCCCCACCCCTCCCCTCAACTCCTAACACCTCCCCACCCCTCAACTCCCAACTCCTCCCCACCCCTCCCCTCAACTCCCAACTCCTCCCCTCCCCTCCCCTCAACTCCCAACTCCTCCCCTCCCCTCAACTCCCAACTCCTCCCCTCCCCTCAACTCCCAACTCCTCCCCTCCCCTCAACTCCCAACTCCTCCCCTCCCCTCAACTCCCAACTCCTCCCCTCCCCTCAACTCCCAACTCCTCCCCTCCCCTCAACTCCCAACTCCTCCCCTCCCTCTACTTCTCTGTATTCATCCCCATCTCTCCTTCCCTTCACTCCTCCATATCTTGCTAGCCCCCTCACTCCTCCTCCATCTCTCGCTAGCCCCTCCCTCACTCCTCCTCCATCTCTCGCTAGCCCCTCCCTCACTCCTCCTCCATCTCTCACTAGCCCACCCTCACTCCTCCTCCATCTCTCACTAGCCCACCCTCCTCCATCTCTCGCTAGCCCACCCTCCTCCATCTCTCGCTAGCCCCCCTCATTCCTCCTCCATCTCTCGCTAGCCCCCCCTCACTCCTACTCCATCTCTCGCTAGCCCACCCTCCTCCATCGCTCGCTAGCCCCCCTCACTCCTCCTCCATCTCTCGCTAGCCCCTCCCTCACTCCTCCTCTATCTCTCGCTACCCCCCCTCACTCCTCCTCCACCTCTCGCTAGCCCCTCCCTCACTCCTCCTCCATCTCTCACTAGCCCCTCCCTCACTCCTCCTCCACCTCTCGCTAGCCCCCCCCTCACTCCTCCTCCACCTCTCGCTAGCCCCTCCCTCACTCCTCCTCCATCTCTCGCTAGCCCCCCTCACTCCTCCTCCACCTCTCGCTAGCCCCCCCTCACTCCTCCTCCACCTCTCGCTAGCCCCTCCCTCACTCCTCCATCTCTCACTAGCCCCTCCCTCACTCCTCCTCCACCTCTCGCTAGCCCCCCCCTCACTCCTCCTCCACCTCTCGCTAGCCCCTCCCTCACTCCTCCTCCATCTCTCACTAGCCCCTCCCTCACTCCTCCTCCACCTCTCGCTAGCCCCCCCTCACTCCTCCTCCACCTCTCGCTAGCCCCTCCCTCACTCCTCCTCCATCTCTCGCTAGCCCCCCCTCACTCCTCCTGCACCTCTCGCTAGCCCCCCCTCACTCCTCCTCCACCTCTCGCTAGCCCCTCCCTCACCTCTCGCTAGCCCCTCCCTCACTCCTCCTCCACCTCTCGCTAGCCCCTCCCTCACCTCTCGCTAGCCCCTCCCTCACTCCTCCTCCACCTCTCGCTAGCCCCCCCTCACTCCTCCTCCACCTCTCGCTAGCCCCCCCCTCACTCCTCCTCCACCTCTCGCTAGCCCCCCCTCACTCCTCCTCCACCTCTCGCTAGCCCCTCCCTCACTCCTCCATCTCTCACTAGCCCCTCCCTCACTCCTCCTCCACCTCTCGCTAGCCCCCCCTCACTCCTCCTCCACCTCTCGCTAGCCCCCCCCTCACTCCTCCTCCACCTCTCGTTAGCCCCTCCCTCACTCCTCCTCCACCTCTCGCTAGCCCCCCCTCACTCCTCCTCCACCTCTCGCTAGCCCCCCCTCACTCCTCCTCCACCTCTCGTTAGCCCCTCCCTCACTCCTCCTCCATCCCTCGCTAGCCCCCTCCCCCCTTGCCCTGGGCTCTGCCTGCCGACTGTAAGGAGCCGCGGTCCCGCTGGCGGCGCTGGCTCCCCTCTCTCTGCGCTGCGAGTGTGCGAGGCTCGGCGCGCTGAGCCGAGTGGGGACCGGCCGGGGGGGACAGCGCGATGCGCGGCTGCAGCGATGGCCAAGTGGTTCAAGGAGCACCTGAGCTTCAAGAGCAACAAGGCGCCCCCGCAGCCTCCCAAGCCCGACTACCGGCTGCGCCCGGGCGGCCAGCCCGACATCCTCGCCGCCTACAAGATGCAGAAGGAGCGCGACTTCGAGGACCCTTACACCGGCTCCCGGGGCGCCCCTCCCGGCTCCTGCCCGCTCCCCGGCGCCGCCCCCGAGCTCAGGTCCATCTCGCCCAAACACCGGCTCATCAAAGTGGAGAACCCCGAGAAGGGCTGCGGCAAAGCGGCCAGTTCCCCCGAGGACCACCAGGGCAAGGTGAGTGGCCGCCCGTCCCTGTCCGGGACCCCCGGCCGAGCCCCCCCCCCCCCCCCCCCACTTCCAGAGACACCTCTCCGTCCTGCCCTTGGAAGACGTCGGAGTTAATTTGTATCTTTCTGCAGGCTTCGAAGCTACAAAGTATCTGGGCTGAGCCCCAGTTTCCCGAGCCATACTTTGGCCGGGTCGGAGGTGCCCGTGGGCTGGGAAAGGGACCCTCCTCCGGCTCTCGTTCCCCCTCCGTGAAGGAGAGAACGAGCTCAGAATGTGTTGGCGTGAACATGTTTTGCGGCAAACATTTCTTAAACCCCCCCCCCAAGAGTGAGGCAGGGTCTGCGGCTCATCGAATCTGTGGACCCTTAAGCCGGCTCAGTGCTCGACTTCAGGCTCCTGGACTTTCTCCCCGATGGTAGCAGGCGAGGTCTGGGGAGGGGGTCCTTGAGGATAGAGGCTGCTTTCTGAACACTTGTGTGGAGTGAAGTCTGGTGCCCGTGATGTCTCTGGAGTTTTGTCCCAAGCACTGGCATCTCCCTGGCTAATCAACCAACCCCCTCTCTCAATGCTGACAGCCTATTTTCCTGAACTGTTTGTGGGATCTTGCTGTGTATGAGTCGGTTGCACAGTCGTCAACATTCACAGCAATGACCTTAAGACCCTTTGGTACGCCTGACAGCGAATCAGGGTTCCACTTTTGTTTGCATCTCATTCTGTACAAGGAGTTGGATGCATACTAGAACTAGGGAGACAACCCTGAGATTCAGGTGAAACACCAACACCTGTAAACTGTGGCACAAACACAGAAATGCTTGTGGAACTCAGCAGGTCTTGCAGCGCCCAAAGGGGGTAAAGATGGATCATCTAATCCTGATTTGGGCCTGAGCCCATCTTCAAGATTCAGGGTCTAGGTTTAGGACAGAGACGAGGAGGAACTGCTTCTCCAAGAGAGTAGAATTCTCTGCCCCAGTCGAGGCTGCTTCATTGAATGAATTTAAGAGAGAGTTGGATAGATTTGGGCATTGTAGGGGAATTGGGGGTTAAGGTAGGTGGAGCTGAATCAGCGGGATCTTATTGAATGGACCCCTGCTTATTTCTTCTCTTCATTTCATCCAGAGGAGGAGTTAGTGCCCCCCCCCCCCCACCGCTCTCTCACTGCTTCCTTACCTGACACATGCATGCGTCCACACGTACTCTCTCTGATGGAGTTCTGGACTAACCGTCTGTCGGGGGGAAGAACCACATCCTGAGATAGAGGGTTCTTGGGAGGTTTGATGATTGGCATGCTACCAATTTAATATCGTCACTGTGGAGAAAGGGGGCAGCGTTTCAAAGTGATTTATTTTGACAGATTCGTGATCGATTGTGGAAAATTCTGAAGATGTGGAAAAGGAATTAATTGCATCTTCTAAGTGGTGGGGGGGGAGGGGGGAAGATAAATGTTAATAAGTGGAGTGGGTGGGAGCAGATTACCCTAATAAGAGCTCAGTTTGGACAGATGGACTGTGACCATAAACTGAGCCTTCATGTGATTTTTAAAAAAATTTTAAGTATACTTGATTCAGAATATTATTGGACATTCCTTTCTCATGCAACATTAAATCATTATACAATCTTACAAAAAACAATCTGCTGGAACTGGGTTGGGCAGCATCTGTGAGGAGAGGAAGAATTGACAACCTTTTGGGTCAAGACCTTCATGAACAATTCTTTATCCCATCCCTGCCCTGACGCTGTTCCACCCATTGCATTCTTCCAACAAATAATTTTTTTCTTCCCCAATTCTGATGTTTGCCGTCTCCGGTATCCACACTTCCTCATTACATACATTTTTGTAGCTGTGTACAGAGACTGTCGGCAGCCAGTTCAAGAGCATTGCACAAGTGAGTCCAAAATTGTCACGGGTGATACCCAGATACGTGACTTCAAGCTCAGGAGATTGGTTATGATGAACTGCTCTGTGACTGGGAGGGGAGAGTGATGAGAAGTCACTGGAGGCAGGGGTGTTGAGACTACGTCACTAGAAGAGGAGAGTAACTAGGCTATGTCACTGGAGTGCAAGGTCTGTCACTGTATAATATTGGGGTACAGTACTGGTAGGGACGGATCTGTCAATATAATGCCGGGATATGGTACTGGTGGAGATGGGTCTGTCACTGTATAATACTGGTGGGAACGGGTCTGTCACTGTATAATACTGGTAGGAACAGGTCTGTCACTGTATAATACTGGTGGGAACAGGTCTGTCACTGTATAACACTGGGATTCAGTACTGGTGGAGATGGGTCTGTCACTGTATAATACTGAGGATCAGTTACTGGTGGGGATGGGTCTTTAACTGTATTACACTGGGGAACAGTACTGGTGGGGATGGGTCTTTCACTGTATTAAACTGAGGTACAGTACTGGTGGGGATGGGTCTTTAACTGTATAATACTGGGGAACAGTACTGGTGGGGATGGGTCTTTCACTGTATTACACTGGGGTACAGTACTGGTGGGGATGGATCTTTCACTGTATTACACTGGGGCACAGTACTGGTGGGGACAGGTTTGTCACTGTATAATACTGAGGATCAGTTACTGGTGGGGATGGGTCTTTAACTGTATTACACTGGGGAACAGTACTGGTGGGGATGGGTCTTTCACTGTATTACGCTGGGGTACAGTACTGGTGGGGATGGGTCTTTAACTGTATAATACTGGGGAACAGTACTGGTGGGGATGGGTCTTTCACTGTATTACACTGGGGTACAGTACTGGTGGGGATGGGTCTTTAACTGTATAAAACTGGGGAACAGTACTGGTGGGGATGGGTCTTTCACTGTATTACACTGGGGTAAAGTACTGGTGGGGATGGATCTTTCACTGTATTACACTGGGGAACAGTACTGGTGGGGACGGGTCTTTCACTGTATTACATTGGGGAACTGGACTGGTGGGGACAGGACTTTAACTGTATAATACTGGGGAACAGTACTGGTGGGGATGGATCTTTCACTGTATTACACTGGGGAACAGTACTGGTGCGGAGAGGACTTTAACTGTATTACACTAGGGTACAGGTCTTTCACTGGATTACATTGGGGAACAGGACTGGTGGGGATGGGGGAATGATGTCAGAAACAGGGATGAGGGGAAAAATTCCCTATTCCTTGCTCTCTCACTTTGGAACGAAGACTGATTGCCACTCATTTCTCCCCAGTCACACCCTAACCAGAAGATTTCTGCTTTTGAAATTTATGGACTCCCATCATCGGGAAAGCTATTGGCTTGCTGCCATCTCAGCTGGGTAATGTTCTTTTCAACCAGGTACAGGTACACGATCCTTCATCTGGACATCTAAAATCCAGAAAGCTCCAAAATCCGGCAAGTGGGGACCGGCGGTCGGGGGAGACAGCCAGGTGGTCGGGGAAGACGGCCGGGCGGCCGAGGAACTCGGTTGGGGGAGACTGCTGGGCGGCCGAGGAACTCAGTTGGGGGAGACTGCTGGGCGGCCGAGGAACTCGGTTGGGGGAGACTGCTGGGCGGCCGAGGAACTCGGTTGGGGGAGACTGCTGGGCGGCCGAGGAACTCGGTTGGGGGAGACTGCTGGGCGGCCGAGGAACTCGGTTGGGGGAGACTGCTGGGCGGCCGAGGAACTCGGTTGGGGGAGACTGCTGGGCGGCCGAGGAACTCGGTTGGGGGAGACTGCTGGGCGGCCGAGGAACTCGGTTGGGTGAGACTGCTGGGCGGCCGAGGAACTCGGTTGGGGGAGACTGCTGGGCGGCCGAGGAACTCGGTTGGGGGAGACTGCTGGGCGGCCGAGGAACTCGGTTGGGGGAGACTTCTGGGCGGCCGAGGAACTCGGTTGGGGGAGACTGCTGGGCGGCCGAGGAACTCGGTTGGGGGAGACTGCTGGGCGGCCGAGGAACTCGGTTGGGGGAGACTGCTGGGCGGCCGAGGAACTCGGTTGGGGGAGACTGCTGGGCGGCCGAGGAACTCGGTTGGGGGAGACTGCTGGGCGGCCGAGGAACTCGGTTGGGGGAGACTGCTGGGCGGCCGAGGAACTCGGTTGGGGGAGACTGCTGGGCGGCCGAGGAACTCGGTTGGGGGAGACTGCTGGGCGGCCGAGGAACTCGGTTGGGGGAGACTGCTGGGCGGCCGAGGAACTCGGTTGGGGGAGACTGCTGGGCGGCCGAGGAACTCGGTTGGGGGAGACTGCTGGGCGGCCGAGGAACTCGGTTGGGGGAGACTGCTGGGCGGCCGAGGAACTCGGTTGGGGGAGACTGCTGGGCGGCCGAGGAACTCGGTTGGGGGAGACTGCTGGGCGGCCGAGGAACTCGGTTGGGGGAGACTGCTGGGCGGCCGAGGAACTCGGTTGGGGGAGACTGCTGGGCGGCCGAGGAACTCGGTTGGGGGAGACTGCTGGGCGGCCGAGGAACTCGGTTGGGGGAGACTTCTGGGCGGCCGAGGAACTCGGTTGGGGGAGACTGCTGGGCGGCCGAGGAACTCGGTTGGGGGAGACTGCTGGGCGGCCGAGCAACTCGGTTGGGGGAGACTGCTGGGCGGCCGAGCAACTCGGTTGGGGGAGACTGCTAGGCGGCCGAGCAACTCGGTTGGGGGAGACTGCCAGGTGGCCGAGGGACTGGTGGTCGGGGGAGACGGGCGGGCGACTGGAAAGGGGTGGGGGTGGATTTGGGGGGGCTTTCCGAAATCCGGAAAAATCTGAAATTTGGAACACACTGTCCCCCGAGGATTCTGGATAAAGGATCGTGTAACCTGTACAATGAAAATCTAGCTGCTGATCCACACCTCTGGAGAAGGTGTCTGCCTTTCAGTAAATGGTCAGTGCCAAGATCTCGCTATAAACCACTATTCTTTCCCCTGCCTGCCAATTTCAGTGATGTTCCTGGGGATTATTGTGCTTTGGTTTACAGTTTGATGGTAAACCTGGTTTAATGGGATCATCTACAATGGACGTTTACTTGCAGACTGTCGTATACTGCTGCACTTCTCTTTAGTGCAGGGCAATGGCTTTGCAACCGTTAATCCTGTGGTGTAGAGTTGAAGGATGACAGGGAGCAGCGACAGAATAATAGTCTGTGCTTGAGAATGACTACGTACATCGGATGTGTTGGGTGTGGGTCTGACTCCATCATGTAGTATTGCCAGAGAAAGGTCACACAGTATAACTGGGGAGGGCAGGCCTGTCATGGTATAACACTGGGGTATGGTACTGGATGGATGGGTCTGACACTGTGTAACACTGGGGTACAGTATTGGTTGGGATGGACCTGCCTTTACAACACTGGGGTACAGTACTGGTAGGGATGGGTCTGTCACTGTAACACTGGTACAGTACTAGTTGGGGGTGGGTCTGTCACTGTATTACACTAGGATACAGTACTGGTAGGGATGGGTCTGTCACTGTATCACTGGTACAGTACTAGTTGGGGGTGGGTCTGTCACTGTATTACACTAGGATACAGTACTGGTGGGGATGGGTCTGTCTCTGTTGAAGGGAGCAGGTTATCGAGATGGATTGAGAGCGTCAGACAAATCATGGCAGTAAAATGCTGGGCTGTATTGGCTGGCCCACAGCGTGTTGGACTGGTTAATTTAATGCTCCAGTTACGATCCTATCTCTCATTCCTGCTCTGCGTTTGTGGTTAAGATTTTATAATAAAATCTTCCCGCTTAACATCACTGCATTATTTATATCTGTTTAAATAGCCTTTTAACTTAAATAATGGAAATGTTTGACAGAAACTGTTAACCCATTGACAGTCAGCCACTGGAGGAGTGTATTGGTTTGATTACAGAGAGGGAGCTGCTGTTCTAATCTGTTAGAAGTGAAGCACTTTAAAATTTGAGCCCTTTACCACAGGGTTGTCCTGGAAACAGTTTAAATTGTACCACTCTCCATAGTGCCGAAGGAACCTTTTATCGAGAAAACTGGAGCAGGAGTGGCCTCTTCTCTGCCAGGCTATGACATCATAGGCCAGTTGGTGTAGTTTGATTGACTGGCAGGGCGGTGTTGGATTGAGTGACCGTGCCACTTTCTCGCCCCTGACCACTCCTGACTCGTCGCATCCTCCGCCCTTGCCGTTTCCACACAACATTCCAACATGTTCTGAGTGGGCGCCTCTCACAATGCCCTCTGGACCTGCGGCATGCCGAGCTCGTCCCATCACCCCCTCCTTTGCTTGATGTGCCTGGTTAAACAATGCTGCAATTTAAAAAAAATAATACATCATCCACCCTCTCTAATTTCTTCAAGCCCTCTTGGCTCCTCCATAGAACATTCCAACACAGTACAGGCCCTTCAGCCCACAGTGATGTGCTGACCTATGTACCACAACAAACTCATTTTTCCATTCCTCTCTCCCAAATTTTTCCCCTACTTCTCACCATGACCTCCTTATACTTACATCCACATGTCTATCAAGACTTTTGGATGTCCCTATACTGTGCCATCCATTGACTCGGCCCCAAGCGCAGGAATTCCCTCACTGAACCTCTGCACCTTTTTTAGTCATTAATGCCTCTGACAAAATTCCTTTATTGTCAGGTAATAAAGACAGTGAAATATTGCATGGAATTTGGTTTTGTCTGGCTTAAGGCAGACAAATTTGCCATCAGCAGAAATTGTCTGAAGCGCCTCTTACAGTCAGAGAGAAGCAAAAGAGAGTTCCCCCCACCCAGAGTTAACTGAGTACCCATAGATTTTCCTCCAGTCTTTGAGTCCAGACCAAACAACCAGCAGCCTGAGCTCCAGATCAGAAGCTCCGACACGATCAGGAAGCCCTCAGCGCACTCAACACGCTCTAGCATCCCGATTCCATCCAACACCCAGTCTCTAGTGGTCCTCAGCCAGGTGTGAATCCCTTGACTGCAGTCACCAGCAGCCCCCAGGCAGCTCGAGTCTCCAACAGCCTGTCACCTGTGTGTAATTCAGCCACAGAACCACTGTGGTCACTGTCCTGCAGATCATCTCCTCTGCTTCTCCTTCTCACTTTGGGGGGGGGGGTGGGGGGGAGTGGTCTCTCTGTTTTCTGGTGCCCTGTGCCTGTCCTTCGCTTTCCCAGAGTGTGCAACCCCTCGTGGCTGTTGCCGATCATCGGCATTACCATCTTGGGTGTAGACCCCAGGGTCACAGAATTTTTAAGCAAGATCACCATTAACAAGCCGTTTAAAGCACCTGAAGGGAATGAGGTGGAAGGGCTGCTTCAACTGGGAGGTGCCCCCAAATGTATATCTAGAATATATTTTGTGATTCAAAATTAGAGCCCAAAACCGGGCCTGCAAAGATCATAGAAACATAGAAGATAGGAGCAGGAGTAGGTCATTCGACCCTTCGAGTCTGCTCCGCCATTCAACGAGATCATGGCTGACCTTAAAGTTCAGTACCCCGTCCCTGCCTTCTCTCCGTAACCTTTAATACCCTTATACTGAAGAAATAGATCTAATTCCCTCTTAAATAGATTTAATGAACCTGCCTCTACTGCCCTCTGTGGCAATGAATTCCACAGATTCACCACCCTCTGGGTCAAGAAATTCCTCCTCATCTCGGTCCTAAATGGTTTGCCTATTATCCTCAAACCATGGCCCCGGGTTCTGGATTTTCCCATCCTTGGAAACATCCCATCTGCATCCATTCTGATCGAGAGAGAGGTGGGAGTTGGACTTGGGAATAACGATCGATAAAGAGTGTTGTTCAGCTTTACGTAGGGAGAACATTATGTTGGTGATCAACACCAGCCTTAGATTGGTACAATACAATTTCTTACACCAATTATACCTCACACCACAAAAATTACATAAAGGAGAACCAAGGATATTGGAAATGTGCTTCAGGTGTGGGTGAGAAATTGGTACTTTTATATGGACCTGCGTGAAGGTGAGACTCTATTGGCTTGAATTTTCAAATAATATTAACTAAGATTACGGGGGCCGACTTCCTGCTGGACCCAGAATTGTATTTATTGGGAAACCTGGAGGACGTGGGCAGAAAATTAACAAAATTTCCAAATTAAATTTGTTGATATGACCCTGTCATAGCAAAAAAAAAGTGTTGTGATCACCTGGAAGTCCGACCCCTGTCCCCCCCAGCTCATCACTCGATGGTCCACGGAGATGCACAACTGTGTGCCTGTGGAGAAAACAACGAATAATTTAAGAAATAAATACGACACTTCTACCAAAATATGGCAATCTTATCTAGAACACTTTGGTGCCTAATACACAGCTGTAAAAAGCTAATAAAATATGAAGAGACAACAGTGGTGAAGCAACTCAAAGAATGAAACTAGATCAGAAGGGCTGGCAGTTCGCTGAGTTATTTTTTTGGTTCTGTTTTGATTAATTTGGATATTTTGGGAGCGGGAGAGAAACTGACGTTATATTTGTATTTTTGAACGTGAATTGTACTAAACATGAGATTGATAATTTTGAAAAATGGAAAAATAAAATTTTTTAAACAATGATTGGTATCAAACTCACATTTGAGAAACGTGAGTAAAACCCGAAAGTCCGCAGACCCCTTGATTTGAAGTAAAAACAACGCTGGAGAAACTCAGCAGGTTAAACGGTGTCCTTTATGTAGCAAAGGTAAGATAACTTGATGAAGGGCTCAAGCCTGAAATCTTGGTTCTGTATCTTTATCTTTACTGCATAAAGGACACCTGCTGAGTTTCTCCAGCTTTGTGTTTTTACTTTGCAAAATATGATGATGGAGGAATGCTTTGGTGGTGAGGAGATGAACAGTTTGGCAGTGTTGGGAAAGATCCATTGCAAGTGGGAGATGACAACATCTGGATGATGCCAATCGCAAATGGAAAAGGAATGGGGAAGGTGCATTCGGAGACAGCAGTATGCAGTCATGACTTGCCTCAGTTTGGCCGCTTGCCTTTCAAAGAATGGTAACACCAAAAGTGAAGTACCGTAGATCTTGAAATTCTGAAGTAAATGCTGGAGGTAACCCAATGAGTTGGGCAGCATCTGTGGGTACAACACAGCTAACACTTCAGACCAACGATGTTTTTCCCGAAGTGGTAAATGTAAAAATTTTTACGCAGAGAGAAAGGGAGCAGGGGGAGAACAGAAGGAAGGTCTGTGATAGAGGACAGAGATTATGATATGGAGATTTGCCGATTTCAGATATATTGTCAGACGTCATGTGTCTTTCTCCTGTGGGCAAGGCAGAATTCCCATTTATTGATGGCAAAAAACTGTACTCAATGCACACATAAACAAATAAAGAAATGTAAACAAGCTGCAATACAGAGAGATAAAGTGGAAAAGTACGAGTCCCTAAATGGGTCCCTGATTGAGTTTGTCGTTGAGGAGTCTGATGGTGGAGGGGGAGCAGCTGTTCCTGAACCTGGGGGTGCGAGTCTCTTTCCTGATGAGCAGAACATGTGCTGGCAGTGGGGGGTGTGGATCCTTGATGATGGCTGTTGCTCTCTGACTGACGCCAGTGTTCCTGTAGATGTTCTCGATGGTGGGGAGGGTTTGGCCTGTGATAACCTGGCCTGTGACCACCACCTTTTTCAGGGCTTTACGCTCTGGGATATTGGTGTCCCCAGACCAGGCCGTGATGCAGCCGGTCAGCGCACTGTCCACCACACCTCTATAGAAATTTGCCAGGGTTTCCAATGTTGTAAGCCCCTGTGAAGGAACAGTAGGTTGTCCCAAGAAGGCAGAGATGGGAAAAGGAGTATTGTCAGTTGCCTGGAGAACCCCCAGCCACCCCAGCACTAATCGCCAAGGGCACAACTGGCACGAGGATTTACCAGACGATTCCTGCACACTGAAGGTTAAACTACAAGCAGCTACTTCAGTTTGAATTTTATTGGTGAAGTGCTAAATCATTTGAGATTTTTTAAGGGGACTGATTGCGGAGAGAGGGAGAGAATTTCAGTTGGTCAGGGAGAATCTGGGGCAGGATTGGATGGGAGAAAACCGTGCCAGGTTAATTGCTAATTTAAAGCCCAGAATCAGTATTTTGTTAATCTGAGCTCTTGCAGGAGATGAGAACGAGGTGGTTACTTGGAACTGAGCGGTCGTTCGGCCCTGGCATAATTGAATACAGAATAACGTCGAAGGGCGGAATGGCCATGGTCTCGTTGGTGTTGATGGAATTAATTAAAATATCCTCCAATGACAGCCTCCATTAATAGAAGAAATGCCTAAAACAGTCGTGACTGATCAGATGCGGGGCAACATTGACGTGCTGGCCTCTGTGGGTTGTCTTGTCTCCAGAACTCAGCCCCCCCCCCGCCGAGCTTTCCTGATAGGGAGCATCTGGTGGAGGCAGGGAGCCTAGGGCTTCCTGATCACGTCGGGGGTTTGGACCTAGAGCTCAGATTCCCGATGGATCGAAGAGGAATCAGGATCAAAATTTATTGTCACGAACAAGCCATGAAATTCGGTGCTTTAAGGGAGCATCACAGGTGCAAACATTTATATTATGACCATTGCAGAGGCTGCGGAATCGCTGGAGGCAAATCCACAGACACTTGGAGTCTCTGAAGGAACTCTTTTGCTTCTCTTTCTCACACTGCAAGGGGCGCCAGGCGACACTAATGGCGACTCTTTATCTGCCTTGTGGCAATTTCATGTAATGTTACGTTCTGTACTATTACATGACCACAAAGGCATCTTGACAAGGCCAGTTCATTCATTAAATTGACGATAGAACGTGCAGATACAGGGAGGCCCTTGTGGAATTGTGACTTTGTGCAAATTCTCCCTTACATTTTTAAAACATTTTGTGAGACTGTTGGGATGGATGAATTGAGCCAAGGGTTCCTCCTTGCTGTAAAACTGACTCAGAATCTTTCATTATATTCATTAATGACCGGATGCAATACATCTTCCATTAGTTTAATTATGGACCGTGATGCAATGAATATTCAATTGAGTGAACAAATTATAGCAAGAGTACTTGGAGCAAAATGATTTGGGCAGCTATATATATTTTTTTTAAAAACTGACTTAACAAAGAAATCGTTAATGGACAATGGTCAGGACCAGTATCCCGAGAGCTGCCTGTACTCAACAGATGGGGCGGCATCTGTGGAGGGAGAAGCAGAGTTGACTGTTTTGAAAGATGATTGGTAAGCAAGATGAGCATTTTCTGTCTCTACTTTGGAATTGACAAACTTCTCTCCCACCCATCCTCCCTTTCTATTCCCACTGTCCTGTGCAGAGTGATAACATTTAAGCTGTAAACAACCCTCTCACAAAAGACTCAAATGTGAGTGTTTCACGGCAAAGAACAGCATCCAGCTCCCTCTCTGTAATCAAACCAACATATTTCTAACTCCTCTCCTTGATACCACCCCTCCCCCATGTCCGGCCAAGGTGAGAGCTTCAGTCTGAACCTGCCTGCTGCTCTGTGCCTTTCCCAGCAGAACCTCTGCCAATCAGGACCCTGCCTCTATGATGGCCCTATCAAACAGTCCTTGAGCCCCATGCACTGCCCTGTCCTGACCTGTGACATTGAGGCGACTGCCCGTTCCGACACAGGGGTGGCCCATTGATCGAAGCTTGCCTCTTTCTCATTCGAGGGCTTCTGCACCTCCTCAGGTTGGTTGCAATTATTGACCCAACTCATCCATGCTGACTCTGGGAATTCTGGACGTCCCATTTAGATCCTTTTAAACTCTTCCTGTCCATGTTATCTGTCCAGATGACTTTTGAGCATTGAGCATTGATATTATATCCACTTCTACAGCTTCCTCTGGCAGCCCATTGCAGGTACAGACCACCCTCTGAATGAGAAATCTCTCACTTTTCAACTTAAACCTATGCTCTCTTGTTCTAGTCATCAACCTTGGGAAATAGTCTGTCTTTACTTTATCATTGCCTCATGGATAAATCATCTGATTTTACATATTTCAACCCTTTGTATCCTATACTACTTCTCCATGGATTGTCTTCTTGTTATGGTGGAGAAACTTGTGAGGTCTTGTGATCCCAAGAGTGATTCCGTTTGGAAACTCTGCTCCTGGTAGGGTCACCCATGGTGGAAAGGACGAGGGTGAGGTCTCTGACAAAGAACCATCCAACCAAGTCTTCAACGGTGGGAATAGGCAGGCAAAGTTGCTTTGAGCTCAACAGCTGTGAAGGGAGACGAAGGCTGCAAAAAATCCATCAGCTCTATTCATTGTGGTTTTCATGGCATTGGAACTAGTTGGTTGATTTGTGCTTTTTGGAGTGCAACATCAAGCGCACGTTAAACAAATACTTCGCTCTGTGGATCAACCGAACAATGGCCATTATCCTCGACCTCGAGGGACAGCCATGATGATCCTACACTTCAGAGAAGAAAGACCCAGCCTATCCAACCTCGCCCTACTACTCAAGTCCCAGTGGCATCCTGGTGAATCTCTTCTGCACCTCTTCCAATTTGGGGACAATCACCCCACCCCCTCCCCCGACCCAAACCACCATAGCTGGGTGACCAGAACCAAATTAGCACAGCACATGAGTGTGGTCTCACCGACGCCTTGTATAGTATGTGCCATCTTTTGTACTCGATATACCGCCCAGTGTGTCAAATGCTTAAATTGGGAACAAACTTCAAAATTCCACACGCTTGCTGTGCACAGATACGTTTAGGAAGAAAAGATCTAATTTTTATACAGCGTTTCACTTCCCTTAAAGGATAACCTCGAACACTTAATAGCAGTGAAGTACTATTAAAGTACACTCCCAAGAGTGACATTGGAAATGCCTCCGTTATTGCATTTAATGACAGTTCAAAGCCACTTTTCTTGGCTGAAAAGCTGGTTGGGAAATGCTGATATTGTGATACAGTGGCCTGCAAAAATTTCTCTCACCAGCTTCGAGTCAGTTGGCTGAACAATATGCGTTGGTAACAGAATAATTTCCAAGCCCAACAGAGAGACGTCAACCAAGTCTGATTAACATTCGAACACCTAGATGCGAAACCTGTTTCCTTGCTGCAATGCAATCTCCCAGCTAATGCATTGACAAGGGGCTTACTGGTTTGTCCTGGGCTTGTTCTCAATGGGAATTTTTACACAGGAAGTTATTCAGAAAAAATTTTTGCATACTTACCTCTAGTGTGTCCCGATGTGATCGTTTACACAGGGGCACTTTTACACAGCCTTTCTGTGTTGTGAAGTTTGTTGGCTGGGTAATGTCATATTCATTAGGCCTGTCTCTTATAGAGTGGCTGCAGTCAGTTTAGTTTATTTTTATAGCACATTGAAAACAATTCACGTTGAATTGTACAGATCATAAATTACATCTTAATTTCAGGAGTTATTTAAAATGCAACATAAGACAGGTACCTGAGGTTTAGAATCGTATATATACAACCTGCTAACAATCATCAATTGCTTGAGTAAAAATCCAACTTCAGCCTAGATTGAAGAGAAGCAGCTGATTTGATGGGGGGAGGAATGTTGTTCCACAGTTTGGGGGCTGCACTAGCGAAGGCGCGATCTCCCCTGAGTTTGAGATTTGAGCGCGGAACAACCAAACGCCCTAAATTGGCCGACCTGAGGGATCTTGAAGTGGAGCCGGCCATTAGGAGATCGGTGATGTAGGAGGGGGCTAGACCATTAATGACTTTGTAAACAAACTGGAGAACTTTTAAAATCTATCCTGAGCCGTACTGGCAACTAGCGAAGGGAGGCGAGAATAGGGGGGGATGTGGTTCCTTTTTCTTGGCTCCTGTCAGGAGCCTCGCTGCTGAATTCTGAACCTGTTGCAGGCAGGATAATAAGGACTGACTAATTCCCGCATAAAGAGAATTAGTCATGTAAATGGGAGAAAATGAGAGCATGGATAACTTTATCGAGGCCTTTTAGTGACAGGAATGGATTGATTTTGGCAATACTGCAGAGCTGGAAAGGCTCGCCTTTGCACTGCAGTAAGAATGTGTAGGGGGGAACGAGTGGAAAAATTACAGGATGGAATTCTCATAAAAATTCCGTCCTGACATTTTTACACTGACACCAGAGAAGAAATTTTCCTGAAATTTCTTCCATTCAGTGGCTGTGTAATGGTGCCTCATGTTAAAGGAAATGTATGGGGCATGGAACGGGCTGCCAGGAGTAGTAGTGGGTAACACAGTTGGCGCGACACCTTGGCAGTGGTCAGCATTCGGGACCGGGGTTCGAATCCCGCACTGTCTGTACGTTCTCCCCGAGACTGCGTGGATTTTCCCTGCGGGCTTTGGTTTTCTCCCGCTGTTCTAAACATACTGGGATTTGTAAGTTAATTGGGTAGCATGGGTTCGCGGACCAAAATGGCCTGTTGCCGTGCTGCATGTCAGAACTTGTAAAAAAAAAACTTTCCACCACACATTTAAATTTAAATTGTGCTGACATCTTGGTCTGGTGCGGGGACACCAATATCCCTGAGTGTAAAGCCTTGCAAAATGAGGTGTACGTAGCCCAGGACATCACAGGCCAAACCCTCCCCACCATCAAGAATGTCTACGGGGAATGCTGCCGTCGGGGAGCAGCAGCAATCATCAAGGATCCGCACCACCCAGCACACGCTTTGTTCTCGCTGCTGCCATCAGGAAAGAGGTCTCGGTGCCACAAGACTCGTCCCACCAGGTTCAGGAACAGCTGCTCCCCCTCCACCATCGGACTCCTCAACAACAAACTCAATCAGGGACTCATTTAAGGACTTTTACTCGTGCACTTATTAAGTTTATTTCTCTCTGTATTGCACAGTTTGTTTACATTTCCTTATTTGTTTACATGCGTACGGAGTGTACAGTTTTTTTTTTGCACGACCAATAAGTGGAAATTCTGCCTCACCCGCAGGAAAAAGAATCTCAGGGTTGTACGTGATGTCGTGTATGTTCTCTGACAATAAATCTGAATCTAAAATCTGGAGAATCAAATCATATTATTTAATGGGCTTCTAAACAAGAACATAAATATGCAGGGAGAGGAGGGATATGGTGTTGCAACGGTGGCGCTGGTACAGACCTGTGGAGAGCGAGGAGTGGAGACATAGTGCTCCTCCACTGGGTCAAACTGCCCAGTCCAACTACTCACAGCTCTGTTCAGTCCTCTGTTAAAGGAGCTGACTGTGATTTCTTCCAAAATCCTGCGACCGCAGAGTTTGGCCCCACCTATGTTTTTGGCAGCGGCCTCGGGGTTGCAGACTCCAGGGAAGCAGAGCACTGGTGCAGGGCACCAGAAAACAAGGATGACATCCCTCTGTTTGAGAAGGTGTAGCAGAGGAGACGACCCATAGATGACCACAGTGGTGGATCTGCAAGGGGCTCTGAAGCTGAAGAACATACAGGCAGCGGGTTGCTGGCGGCTCGAGGCAAGGACCCCACCCAGACTGTGGGCTACGACTGCGGTCAAGGGACCCGCGCCAGGCTGCGGGCTGCTGGAGACTGGCTCAAGGGATACCAGGTATCGGAACCAGGATGTGAGAGGGCGCTGAAGGCTTTGTGGTTGAGTTGGAGGTTCGGATATGGAGCTTGGGGTGCCGATGGTCTGTGTGGATGCGGGAGCGCTGGAGGTGAATCCACGGACACTCAGTGACTCAGGAGGCTCTCTTCTCTTTCTCTGACTGTAAGGGGCACCCAGCAATTTCTGCTGATGGTGAGTCTTTGCCTTACAGCAGACAATTTCATGTAATATTACACCTGATTGATTACATGAAGTAGAGGAATCTTGAAACTCTTGGATCATGGGCAAGCAGCAGAAGTTTATTTTAAATTGGGCATCGTGTTTAATGTGGGATAAAGGGTGTCTGTTCTGATGGAGAGAAGACAGCTTTCCTCACTCTTGGCCTCATAAGCCTGTTCTCCTTGGAACACAAGCATTGTCCTGGGGAAAGGAAGGGAAGTGGAGCCGATGAATTTCTCAGGAGAAACAGTTGTGGTCTTTGTACAGGGAATGCCCTCCATTCAATAACATGTTTTGAGAATGCGTTGGGGTGGAACCAGGTGGAAAATCATTTAATTTCTGCTGCAAACTCTCTGAGGCTGTGGCAAGTTGCCATCTGTTTGTGGAGTCCTGGGTCGGTCCAGTTCCTTCCATGTTTAAGGGATGCAACGGGGACACAAGGATACTTTTGGGACAGGAGAGGTTGAGTTATAAAGAGAGACTAGATTGGCTGGGTCTCTTTTCACTGGATCACTGGGGTGCAGGTGGTGGGGAGAAATCCTGGTAGTGCTTGATTAAAATCATGTGGTGAACGGTGACGGTCTTGGAGTTCACTAAACTAGTGACTATCATGGACACCTATCTCCTCACTAGTCAGGAAGGTGCAACAGCGACTGCATTTCCTGAGAAGACTGAAGTGGGAAAGGCCACCGGCCACTATCATGTCAACCTTCTACAGGAGCTCTATCGATAACGTCCTGGCCAGCTCCATCACAGTGGGGTTTGGTTGCTGCAGAGAAATGGATCAGAGATCAATCCACAGGACCATAGGAGTGGCAGAAAGGATCACTGAAGTCTCCTTTCCCACCCTCCCCCCCCACCCCCTCACTCCCATCAAAGTGATGAACCAGGATTGGTGTCTGAAGAGGGCATGCAGAATCATTGAGGACCCCTTCTACCTGCAAACAGCATCTTTCAGCTGCTTTCGTCAGGGAAGAGATCCAGGAGGATCAGAGCCAGCACGACCGGGCTAAGGGACAGCTTCTTCCCACAGACAGTGAGATGCTGAACGACCAAAGGAACTGCTCACACTCACCCTCCGAGACTCTCATATTCACGGAACGATATTTATTTATTTGTCCTGCATATGTGTTGGTTGCCTGTATGTGTGTTGAGTCTGGTTGTGTGTCTGCATGTTTAACACAGAGGACCGGAGAACGCTGTTTTGTCGGGTTGTAGATTTAAAAGGAAATCCAAGGAGCCCACAGAGAGTGGTAGGTACAGGGAACCAGCTGCCAGAGGAAGTGATTAGAGACTTGTGCAACTGTAATTTTTAAGACATTTGGATAGACAGTTGAGAGAGATATGATTAGATTAAGAAGGCACCTGGGTTGGTATGTATCAGATGGGCTGAAGGGCCTGTGGCCATGCTATATAATTCTGGCTCAGTGAAGTGTCTGAGACATAGCATGTGGAGAGCCTTCTCCCTCTTGCTGTCAGCAACTTCTCCTGGCCCTGGCACACCGCCATTCGGGGCCCCAGTCTTTCCAAGTAAAGCAACATTTCACTTGTGAATCTCCTGAACCTGGTGCTCCTGTTATGGCCCTCTCTAGACTGGAGAGACTGGGAGATCACTTCGCTGAGCACCTTCTCTCTGTCTGCATCAGTGACAGGGATCTGCCAGTGGTCAATCACTTCAATTCCACACCCCTCTCCCCCACTGACAAGTCTGTCCATGCCCTTGTGTACTATCCCACCAAGACCACCTGTAAATTGGAGGAGGACCGGTTCTGGGCTCTCTCCAACCAGATGTCATTAACATTGACTTCTCCGGTTTCTGCTCTCTCTTCCCTTTTCCTCCCCCCCCCCCCTCACCATCCCTCTGTCTTCATTCCTCCAGCTCTCCACCCCCTTCTCTCTCCATTCACAGAGCAATCCCCCACCCCCTGTTTGCTGGTGTACCCTCCCTCCCATACCCACCTATTGCCTCCCTCCCCTCCCACCATTTTGCTCATACCTTGATGAAGGATGAAAAGTTGGTCCTGTATCTTTCTCTTTGCAAAAACACTGTTTGACCTGCTGAGTTTCCCCAGCCTTGTGTGAGGAGGGGAGAGGGAGGAAGAACAAGAAAGAGCTGAAGGGACTCGGCAGGTCAGGCCTTATCTGTGGAGAGAACTGGCCTGTTGGTGGGTGAGAGAGCAGCACAAGGCAATCAGGGCGGTGGAGAGCCAGAGACTTGTTTCAGAATTGTTTGTGAGAATTTGTTGACGTGGCTGAAATTGGCATAAAAATAAAATAATTTTGCTCCAGGATTTAAAAGGATTTGCATTATCTTAGTTGGTATCTTCAACAGACAGAGACGAGTCTCTGTGTTTGTATCCGGCTGTACAGTTCCGAATCTCTGTACTTGCACCTCCTGACGTGTTCCCCTCTCTTTCCAACTCTGTTAACTCGTCTCTTTCATTACCCCCACCTCCCCCTATGTCCTCTCCCTTCCCTCGCGCTCTCACCCCCCTCTTTTCCATCTTACCCCCACCTCTCGTGCCCCTGCCCCCCCCCTCACCACCCCTCTCTGCCCTCCCTGTGTATGTACACCAGTAGTCTGCGGACTGAGCTAAAAGCAGGAACCATCAGTAGGTCAGTCAGAATCTTTGTGAAGAGAGTCAATGTTCCAGGTGTTGAGACCCTCCACTCTCCTGGTTCCCACTCCTCACATTCCAGCTCAGCTGCCTCGAAACTGAGCTAGTGACAAGGTCTGGTGTCTAAACGACCTGCAAGGGATCAGAGAAAGTGGAATCAACCATCTGTGCTCCTCAGCCCAGGACTGAGACAGGGTGGGGGGGGGGGGGGGGGGGGGGGGGAAGAGAAGTCAGCTTCTTTCAGTGTGATGGAGAGATCTTGATCTCTTGGACTCTAGCCTAGGCCCTGGTCACCCACTAATCCGAGCTCCCAACACCCCGACTGCCCTTCCATTTGAGCTTCCGACGCTTCGGTCGCTGACTCTAGCCTAAGTGCCGGCCGCCCTCCTGTCAATGCTCCCGAAGCCCAACCACAGACCTTTGCCTCAGCTGCTCACCCTCCACGTGCCCTAACTGACATAGGTACTTACTGCAGTCAAAAGTTGTATGTGTTTAATAGTCGGCCCCTTAAATTTTATCCTAAAGATTAGTCCACAAAATTCAACTATTACATAAGTACTGTACACAATTGGTTAAAACAGGAATTGTCTACATACATACCATGGATATCTCTGCCTTCTTCCCTGGCCCAATGCTTCTGGCATGATTCCCTCTATCATACAGCGATCAGCTTCCCACTCACCTCCCGAACCACATAGGCCAACAAGGAGCTCATTGTTCCCTCTGATGCCTTGCCTCTTGATCATTAACCCTTTCCCATCTAATTTGTGGGGAGAATCAAATACAGGTCGAGAACAAGGATAGTGTAGATGGTGAATGTTGGCTGGGACGAGAGACCTGCTTCCATGCTGCTCTGTCTCCAGCCTCTGCTGGAAACCCATCTCCGTGGAGTTTGGGAGTATGCTTCCTGTGGCTGGCGAGTGACGTTTCCTGGCCTTGCAAACCCTTCCAGCAGTCTCATCTCATGAACCATTTTCTGTTCACCTCTGCTCACCTTCCGAGCTCCCTGCGGTTTGCAACCCTGCTCAGGCACAGCACTGAGCTCTTTCCTGATTTTTTTAATTGGATAACAACCCTGCCTCCTGGCCACCAGTAAGCTTTCTCCATTTCCTCCCGAGGGCCATTCAGGGAGCGAGGCTATTTGACTGTGGGAGGACCTCCCATGTGGGTCAGGGGTCGGGTATGTTGCCCGAGTCCTGGATGTTCCTGGGATAGGAAGTGACACGTCGGCATTGAGGTCAGGCCACGATTGGAGCTGGCGGTGATTGCCTTCCCCTATCAAAGAGCCTGATGGTTTCCAGGCCCGTGGTTTTCAGACTGAGATTTAACTGGGTCGCCTTCTCGTGAGCTCCAAAATCTGGCCTGCCTCTCCCATGTCAGGAGTAAAACATGAAAGTCTGCAGACACCATTGATTGAATAAAAACACAGTGCTGGAGAAACTCAGCAAATCAAACAGTGAACTTTGTGTAGCAAAGATAAAGATTGCATAACCAACGTTTCGGGCTTGAGGCCTTCATCAAGGAATGAGCACCCGGACAAAATGATGGGGGTGTGGGGCAGGGGAGGAGCACATACCCACAGGTAATAGGTGGATAAAGGAAAGAGGGCACATCAGCAAACAGGGTGGGGGAGCGGAATAGTTCTATGAATGCAGAGGGAAGGGGTGGAGAGCTAGAGGAAATAAGATGGGAAAGAGAGGGAGAATGGAGAGTGGGCTAGCAGAAATCATAGATGTTCATGCCATCCGGTTGGAAAAATTAAGCGTTATTCCTCCAATTTACGGGTGATCTTGGTGGGATAGTACATGGACAGCGTTGGAGTGGAGTGCGGAATTGAAATGATTGGCCACTGGGAGATTCCTGTCACTGACACACACAGAGCGAAGGTGCTCAATGAAGTGATCTCCCAGTCTGTGTACAGTTTCTCCAATGTAGAGAAGGCCACAATGGGAGGACCGGATGCAGTAGGTTGCTCCCGCAGATACACAGCGAAGTGTTGCTTCACTTGAGAGGACTGTTTGGGGCCTCGAATGGTGGAGAGCGAGGAGGTGTGGGTGCAAGTGTGGCACTTGCCTGCAGCCGCAGGGGAAGGTGTCAGGGGTGCGATCAATGGGAAGGGATGAGTGGACGAGGGGGTCCTGGAGGGAGAGGTCCCTCAGATGGCAGAGAGGGGAAGATGTGTCTTGAAGTGGGATCATGTTGGAGGTGGCGGAAATTACAGGGGATAATGTGTTGGAATGAAGGCTGGTAGGGGTGGGGTAGGTGAGGCCAAGGGGAATCCTGTGCTTGTTGCATCTGGGGTAGAGGGAGTCAGGCAGATGAGTAGGAAATGGAGGAGATGCTGGTAAGGACTGCTTCCACATTAGACTGAGGGGGGACATCAGAGGCGTGGTCTTACTGATGAGAGGCGAGGTTGGGTCATTGTACAATGTCCCTGAGCCGCTGCATTAGAGATAAATTGGAGAGACTTCCCCTGTGTCCTGCCCCTAATACAGATCATTGGGGCCTTGCTGTGCATGAAATGGCTGTAGATCTACCTGTACTACCTGCTGACTTCAGTCCTGACCCCCTTCATTGTCTGTAAAATGTTTTCACCGTCCACAGGAGGTAAACCCAAAACACTACAGCACGGACAAGCCCTTCAGCCCTTGATGCTGTGCTGATCTATATATTCCTACCAAAAAAAAATCAAAACCCTTCCTACCTCGTAACCCTTTTTTTTCGTTCAGGTGCTTGTCTAAGAGACTCTTAAATGCCCCTAATGTTCCAGTCTCCACCACTACCCCTGCCAAGGCATTTCAGGAACCCACAACTTTCTGCGATACCTTCTTCATACCTTGAAGAGCACCTAATACATTGCCAGCAACCAGTGTTCGAAATTGGTGTAAGTTTCGTCCGAATGCTCTGGTTTGCTCCCACCCTTCAAAATATACCAGGGCTGTAGGTTTATTGGATGTAATTGAGCAGCACAGGGTTGAGGGCCGAAAGGGCCCGATACCGTGGTGTATGTCAAAATTTTTAAAAATAGGTCTCAAGTCCAAAACGTTGGTAATGTATCTTTACCTCCTATGGGGGCTGCAAGACCTGCTGAGTTCCTCCAGAATTTTTGTTTTACTACAAGGTCCCGACCACGACACTAATGTGGTCAAGTGCCAGGAGTCTAGAGAGCACCGTGGCTGGGTGAGCAAGGTTGGGGCGGGCTTTAAACCAGGCTGAGGACGGGACAGGGGACAGGGCAGATGTGATGGACACTGGAGGGGAGGTCTCGCTATCAGACCAGCATTAAAGAGTGGGGGAAGATGTTTGCTGCAATGATTAATCTGCCACCTTCCTTTCTTCTCCATCTCGTTGCTCAAAAGATTGATGATTATCTGCACTTTTCATTCCAGCATGTATCAAGAGATCACTCGGAGTATTATTTATATGCTGTAGTTTTCTCACTTTAAAGGTTTATGGAGAAAATCTCTTTTACTGACACCTAGAGGGCGTGGAATACAGATTCTTAGCACTTTGCAGGGACAATGACCTATTCACTAATGTGTCTCATGTATCTTTTTTGTGTTTTAATTTTTTCCCATTGACAGGTCATTATTCTGGAGGACTACGCGGATCCATTTGATGTGCAGTCTGGTCAGGAGAAAGTGGTGGGAAATGATGGATACATGGAACCATACGAAGCCCAACGAATGATGGCAGGTAGATAGACAATGACACCAAGAGTGTGGATAGCTTTGAGGGCTGTCATAGAGTACAACAGGAATCAATTGCGGATATGGGCAGAGAAATGGCAGATGGAGTTTAATCCAGCCAGGTGTAGCACTCTAGAAGGTCAACTGTCGGGGAATGAATACATTTGATACCGTATATACTCATGTAATAGTTGGGTTTTTTGTATCAATCTTTCGGGTCATATTTGAGGGGTAAGTTCCTGACGTCAGCAGCTTGGATGGATGGCAGTGGGTGGGAGGTTCTCAATCAGTGGCAAACGGGGCTAAGGAGAGTGCCTGTGGCCGGGTGTGTCGGAAGCTCAGGTGGACTGGTGGCCGGGGTGAGGATCCACAGTCGGGGCGCCAGGTGCTTGGATGGGCGAGAATTGATTTTGGCTCTGTGAAAAGAGACGGAGGGAAGGAGAGATGGAGACAGAGCTGGGGAAAAGGTGACGAGGGAAGAAGGGGTGTGATTTAATGGAAGCTGGAAAAGTTGATGTTAATTCCATTCGGTTGAAAGGAGCCAGATGGAAGATGAGGTGTTGTTCCTTCAAATTGTGGGTAGTCTCAGTCTGGCAGTGCACGAGTCCATGGACCGACATGTCAGCAAGGAAATTGAAATGAGTGGCCACTGGGAGATCCACACTATTGCGGCGGATAGAGCTGAGGTGCTCAACGATGTGATCTCCCAGTCTCTCCAATGTAGAGGAGAATGCACATACTGGTCTATGTTCTACATCTTACAGCCAATGTAAGCACCTGCATCCTGAAGTGCAAACCTGCAATATTTTCCCAGGATCTGGGTCTGAGGTGACAAGGAGGTGTGGATCGGTTCGGTACAAAAGTAAAATCTGATATTGACCATGGCTCACCTGACCCTCACCACAACACTACAATCTCAGGGACATTATTAAAAAAAACCGCAGATGCTGGAAATCTGACATAAAACAGAAACCTCCCAGGGGGTCTGGCAGCATCTGTGAAGAGAGGAGCAGCGTTAATATTTCAGGTGGAAGCATCTTTGGACACAGTCCTGCACCTGGATCGTTACCTTTGTTTTTCTCTCTCCACAGACCTGCTGAGTGTTTCCAGCAGTTTCTGTTTGGTTTTGATCTGGAGCATGCTACTGAAGCGACGTTGGTTGGACAACACCTGCAGTATTGCCAACAGTCAAGTTTATTGTCATCTGTTGGCACAAGTACAACCTGACGAAACTGTGTTCTCCGGTCCTCGGTGCAAAACGTAGACACACAGCCAGACATGTACAGACAAATACATATGCAGGACAAGTATTTCATCTACACAAGTAAACATTATTTCATGAATGAGAGAGTCTCAGAGGGTTAGCGTGAGCAGGTCCTTGGGTCGTTCAGCACCTCGCTGCCCATGGGAAGAAGCTGTTCCTCAGCCTGGTGGAGCTGGCTCTGATCCTCCTGGATCTCTTCTCCGATGGGGAGCAGCTGAAAGATGCTGTGGGCAGGGTGGAAGGGGTCTTCACTAATTTCGTGCACCCTCTTCAGGCCTGAAGACGTTCTCTCCCCACCCAAAAAAAAAGTCCGTGATTCAGATTGGATTTTCCAGCCGTCCTGCAGCTTTATGGTTGCCACAAGCTCTTTGTGTTTGATTTGTTTCATAACATTGATTTGGGGCTTAAAACTAGTTGGATCCTTATCCAAGTTTTGGATTACTCATCCTGCATTCTTAACCATCCGGCTACTGTTTCCCTGTTCTAGTCACTGTCGAGTCCCTTTGTCAGTTGAACACCAAGGAGCTTTTGTGATTATTCTATCGACTGCTTGTTTGCTAACAGTTGCCGCACTCACGAGCCCCCCACACGTGTGGTGTGTTGTCTATTCCACAGCGTGGCTGCCTGCCCGCCCACAAGTCCTTTAATGCAGACCGACTGGCTCCGACATCCTCTCTTTGTTGCACAGTGTGCAAAGCAATCAGAACAAGTGGTACTTTCCTCTCCCCAGAGTGACTCAGTGCCTCGGCTGAGCTCATCACCGGCAGGGTATCAGTTTGATTAAAGTGAAGTCCATGTCTTCATACCCAGTCTCATTACTTATGCAAAAAACAAAATGTTAATGTGTTCATTTCTGATTATATTAACTTGCGGGGACTTCAAGAAGGTTGGTGATTAACATGAGTATGATCCCCATGAGATAATGAGAGCCATATATTTAAAGGGCAGGTGCAATCAATTCACTAACTGTTGCTGTGCGACATTAAAGTTCACATGCAAATGAGTTTGCCCATTATTTAAACTTTCCCCCTTCTGTCAGCTTTTTTTAATCCAGTGTGTGAATAGGTTACTTGACTGAAGCTGGTTATCACAAGATGTCAGAGAAGATCGGTCCATCAAGACTGCCCCACCATTCGATCATGAACTGATCCATCCTCCCACTCTCTGGCCTTCTCCCCATAACCCCTGATGGCCTGACTGAGCAAATACCTGCCAGTCTCTGTTATTTTATGCTGGAGGTTTGGTAATTTGCATTGGCTGAACTTGCGGCAGGCCACCACGGTGAAAACCATTCAGGTTTAGCAACTAGATAAAGCATGATTGATTTATGTGGCCCAGACCCCACCTTTATAAAGCAACATGTCATCTGACTTGCAGTTGTGACGTGGGATATCTGCAAATGAAGTTAATGAGCACCGCTCCTTTCATCTTGCCTGTCCCCTTCTCTGGGGATAATTTTGGTGGGAGAATGAGCCTTTTAATTTAGACCTACAGCACGGTAACAGGCCCTTTCAGCCCTCGAGCCCGTGCCGCACAATTACACCCAATTGACCTATAACCCCCCCGGTACATTTTTGAATGGCGGGAGGAAACCGAAGCACCTGGAGGAAACCAACGCAGATGCGGGTAGATCATACACATTCTTTACAGACAGCGCGAGATTCGAACCCCAGTCGCTGGTGCTGTAACAGGGTTGCACTAACTGCTACACTAGCCGCGCCTTTTGATATCACTACTGGGTATCAGCTGCTGATCTTTCTACTTCGATTCCATTAATTACTGTGGAACCAATTGCCAATACAGGTTTAATAGTCCAGTAAAGGCACGTTTCTCTCTCTCTCTTCCCCCCCCCCCCCCCCCCCCCCCCAACTTGCCTCTCCAATATTTCTGCCTCTCGTGTTAGAAACCATGCTAATTTTGGCTCCCCAGGACAATCTGTTGTTTCTTTTAATCTCTCCAGTTTCCCTTCATGCTCTCTCCTTCATATCTACAGAGTTAAAGCGTGTCACCTTTCATCATTTCCCCACACTGAATCTCCCTACTTAGTTCCAGTTTTGATCCCTGCCCACGCCTCTGGTTTATAGTCATGAACATGTCATGAAATTTGTTGCTTTGCAGCTGCAGTAATTGTGCAGAGAACAAGGTTCAGAATTACTACAAGTTATAATTCTGAAAATACAAGATTTTTTTTTTAAAAAGTTACTCATGCCAAAAAAAGATAAAAAGTGAGGTAGTGGTCCAGAGATTCATTGCCCGTTCAGGAATCTGATGGCGGAGGGGAAGTAGCTGTCCTTGTGCCGCTGAGTGCTCTTCTTCAGGCTCCTGTACCCTTCCCGATGGTAGCAGAGTGGGCCTGGCCTGGATGGTGGTGGGGGTCCTTGACTATAGAGGCTGCTTTCTTAAGACACCACATCTACAGGAGGCAATGAAGTGAAGTCTGGTGCCCGTGATGTCACAGGCTGAGTTAGCGACCCTCTAGAGTATTTTCTTGTCCTGAGCACCAGTCAGAATGCTTTCCACAGGACACCTGCAGAAGTTTACAAGAGTCTTTGGTGACGTACTGAATCTCCTGCTGGTGAGCCTTCTTCATGATTGTTCCTTTCACCTTGCACCAACATTGCACGTGTTTTACATTTCCTTTATTGTCATGTGCACAACATCTAACGTTACACAAAATTAAGGCAGACAAAGAATCCCTATTAATGTCGCCCAGCACCCCTGACAGTACGAGAGAAAGAGAAACAAAAGAGAGAGACACCGGGTGTCCATGGATTCACCCCCAGTGCTCCCACAGCCTCTGCAGCTGCCCAGACTCCTGTTCGACCCATTGGCAACCCGAGCTCCAGATCCGAACGTCAGCATCCGAAGCCCTTCAAGAGTCCTTCTTGTCTTTGGCACCCTCTTGAATCCTGCTCGGCTCTTGATTTAAGCTGATGGGGGTCCAACCTTAAAATCAGACAGTGTGGAAGAGGCTCTTCAGTCCACAACCTCAATGCTAACCACCCTATTTATACAAATCCCATTCTCTTCTCCCTCCATCTATACTCCCCATCAGATTGTAAAGCCTACACACCAGAACAATATATAGAGACTAACTGCCAACCAGAAGCCATCTGGGGTGTTTGAGGAAACAGAAGCATCTGGTTGAAACTTGCTCGGACATCGGGATAGGGTGAAAACTCCCCACAGTTGGCACTGGAGGTTGGGATTGAACCTGGGACCCCTGAGCTGAGAAGCAACGACTTTAACACTAAACCACTGCTCTTTTCCTTGCGGGTTACCTCAATTATGCAAATTCTGTGCACAGTCTGATTTCCCCTGGGAAGTACAGTAGAGCGTCAAGGTTTCTCCTGCCTCTCCCCAGGCTTTGAGAGCTCTCCCGTACATTAGGCGCTTTCAAGCTGCCATGTAAAATG
This sequence comes from Narcine bancroftii, assembly GCF_036971445.1. Classification (NCBI taxonomy): domain Eukaryota; kingdom Metazoa; phylum Chordata; class Chondrichthyes; order Torpediniformes; family Narcinidae; genus Narcine; species Narcine bancroftii. The sequence goes on along the minus strand of NC_091479.1, from coordinate 9,051,711 downwards.
GGGTTAACCAGTTAACGCCCCACTCACGCGGCAGCTTGAAAGAGTCCGACTCAGTCAGTGTGGTCCAAATCCAACCGGGTCCCTGAGCTACCGCAGGTTGCATCCATCGGTGGCTTGAATAGCAAAATTGCCAACCGGGTTACTCCTGTGACGTAAGCTGAAGTGCCTGCCACAATCGGGGGGAGAGAGGGGTCACTGCCACGGGACCCTGGGAGGGGAGCTACAATCAGGGGGAGCGAGGTCACTGCCATGGGGACGGGAGAGGGGTCGCTGCCACAGGGAGGAGAGAAGGGGTGCTGCCATGGGGAGAGAGGTCACTGCCACGGTGGTGGGGGGGGGGGGGGTGAAATGGGGGGGGGGGGCCACAAACTGCCGCTGCTGCAAACGCTACTCGGGTTTGCATTGACAACTCAATGTTCACAGCAGCAGGACGTTGCTGGGGGAGGGGGTCGTGATTGACGGGATGGGTGTTAATTGACAGTGGGGTGTTGCGACTGACGGGGGGAGGGTGACTAACTGGGGAGGGTGTTGATTGACAATGGATGGTCACTGATGGGGGCGACTGACAGCTGGTGGGGGTTGGAGGAGACTTACCGATAGTTTGTGAGTGTGTGTCATGTCACTTTACTGCATCGTCGTGTGGGCGGGATCCCCCTTAAATTGTCGGGTTTTGGAAGCACTTTTGCCCCAGTAATCGCACACGGGGCCCAGGAAGGCTATCCAGGTGCTGCAGCTTCAAGGTGCCTGATGACACAAGAGTGGGAGTTCTGATTTCCAATGCAGTAGCCCAATACAATAAGACCCCCGGTATCCACCAACTAGGGGGGATCGGTAGATGTCGAATAAATGAATTTTCTCGTTGCTTAGGATTGTGTGTTGTGTGGATTGGTGAACTCATCAGTTTTAAACTTTTGTATTTTTTGCCTATTTATTTTCCGTGATATTCTTACTAATTGTTTGAGGCAGCCAGTTGCTTGGATTCTGTGCAATGGGGGTTTTTACTGCACTAGGTTTATTCCTGGACACCCAGAGCTTCATTCTGCCCAGGAGAGGTTTGTATCTCCCGAGCTGGTGTGTAGAAGTGTGGGAATGTCAGAGGGAGGGATGGGCCTGCTGACATTTTCCATTACGGATGGTCTCTGGTGAACAGTGGCTGGGTGGACCAGGGAGGAGAGCTGTGTGTTGCAGCTGTGAAAAGACACTGACATTTCATTCCCGCTGTGATGCTCCGAACAACAGCCATATCAATATCTGTTGCACGCTCCAGTAAGCCCTCGCTCTCCCACTGTCTGCTGCATTTTGCCTCCTTCCCTTGAGAGTTTGTTGGGGCTGAATATTCAGCCGTGAAGGGTGTTACAGCGGGGCTGAGTACGTGGTCTGGTCTGGCACCCAGAGCTTATTCTGTCACTGAATGTTGATTACCCTCGACAATAAACGTTTTCAAAAGATTTGCTTCCTAAAAGAAAATTGGAGACTTCGATGGACAACTTCAAGCTGAACACAGATAATTTCAGATTTACTGTATCGGCTATGTCGATGTCAAGTCTGAGGAGTTCATGTGCAATGAGGGCAGACCGACGTTCAGGTCGATGGCTGTCAGTCTTGTCTAGCATGGTTCTGATGTTCCAGCATGCTAGCTTGAGTTTGTGAGCATCTTTTGAGGGGGAGGACGTGGAGGGGGAGGACGTGGACCTGTCCTCGGGCCCGCGCAAAGGAGCTTTTAGGTGGAGTGCAGTGCGCGCAGTACTGGCCCCACCCTTTACACCCATGGTTCGTGTGCCGTGGCCAAGCAAGCTGGGACGTGGCAGCGAGGTCCTTGGGTCGTAGGTTTTATATCGGAGTGGCCTTCTCCTATGCAGGTTTCTTACCCGGGCTGGAGGGGCCTGCCTCCCCTCCTAGGTCGGTCCATACTGCCCGGACCGGGGCCGAGGCCGCCGCAGTTCACCCTGTGCCTGGACTGGGGCCACCGCCTCCCACTCCCTGCCCGGACCGGGGCCTCCGTCTGCCTCACTCGACCGAGGCCGGGGCCGCCGTCTCCCCCTTGCTCCTGCCCGTATCGGGGCCGCCGCCGTCTACCCTTCGCCCGGACCGGGGCCGGGGCCGCCGCTGCTCTCCCTGTGCCCGGACTGGGGCCGCCGCCTCCCCCTTGCTCCTGCCCGTATCGGGGCCGCCGCCGTCTACCCTTCGCCCGGACCGGGGCCGGGGCCGCCGCTGCTCTCCCTGTGCCCGGACTGGGGCCGCCGCCTCCCCCTTGCTCCTGCCCGTATCGGGGCCGCCGCCGTCTACCCTTCGCCCGGACCGGGGCCGGGGCCGCTGCTGCTCTCCCTGTGCCCGGACTGGGGCCGCCGTCTCCCCCTTGCTCCTGCCCGTATCGTGGCCGCCGCCGTCTACCCTTCGCCCGGACCGGGGCCGCTGCTGCTCTCCCTGTGCCCGGACTGGGGCCGCCGCCTCCCACTCCCTGTCCGGACCGGGGCCTCCGCCTGCCTCACTCGACCGAGGCCGGGGCCGCCGTCTCCCCCTTGCTCCTGCCCGTATCGTGGCCGCCGCCGTCTACCCTTCGCCCGGACCGGGGCCGGGGCCGCTCTCCCTGTGCCTGGACTGGGGCCGCCGCCTCCCACTCCCTGTCCGGACCGGGGCCTCCGCCTGCCTCACTCGACCGAGGCCGGGGCCGCCGTCTCCCCCTTGCTCCTGCATTAAATTAACTTTATTGAATTTAGTATGTTTAATTGGATAATGACGCTGAATTATTTGTGTTAGTTCAACTGATCTAAAATTGTTTTTCCACTGATTTTCATTTGTACTCAGCATCTGATGCCTCTCATGTCAGTGTCCAATAATAGTCGGCCGGCAGTGATGGATTCCAGTTGCCCTGATTCCGCTTTTCCATGGTCGCAATGTCCTGGTGAAACCTTTCACCGTGTTCGTCACGGACGGCACCGAGATCAGCAGGGAAGGAGTCCAAGTGCGAATGCAGAAAATGAATTTTCAATGATGTTGCACTTCATGGTTTTGTCCGCTTGAAGCACGTATGCTTGAAATATAAGTTATATGTTTAAAAGAAGGGAACATTTTAAGATGATTTTCATGATTAGCAATCCAAAATTTATAAAATGCACCTGAAAGTATTCAGGAAGCAAAATCTTCTTTCTCAGTGTTACCAGCAGAAACTTGGCTCACTTAATACAGCCAGGGGATCGGCCCCAAGATCTACTGACTATTGGGAGACGTGGCACTGTAGCAGGCACACTGACCATTAGCAGCCCGTGTACCATAGCCCCCTACATTAATCCCATGTTTCATTTTCCCCATATTCTCAGCCCCTCCCAGATTCTCCCACTCACTGACGCTCTTGGGGAAAGTTACAATGGGCAAATAACTGATCAAGTCACGTGTTTGAGAAGTGGGAGGTAACCAGAGCTCCTAGGGCAAGCCCGTGTCACGGTGAGAACATGCAGACTCCACACAGACAGCGTCGGGGGTCGCTGGTGCTGTGAGATATTGTGCTGTCCATATCACAAGTTGTCATTCCATATAATGCAGATCAGGAAAGGAGGTGAGTTGGGATGTACAGAGAGAGATCTCAGCCTCGCCCAGCAGGAACAGGGAGAGGATCTAGGATGTAAGCAGGACTATGGGGAGTGACGTCTTAGTCTGGTCATGTTTCCATGTAACTGGAACCTTGATGATGTCTATTATGCTCTCATTTCTGGTGCAGGAGGGAAAAGTGCACCAAGGGTACCCATGTACCTGTCAAAACCTTTCATGAATGTCAAAATTGGGCCTTCATTCACTTAATTCAGCTAGCAGCGCATTCCCACTACTCCTTGCTGAGTTCCCTTTAAACTTTTCCCTTTCACCTTTAACCCATGCCCTCTAGTTTTTATTTCACCTAACCTCAGTAGAAAATGTAGCCGTAAGTCTACGTCGGTCATAGTGAACATACATCTATGTCGGGGGTGTGCAAACTATAGCCCCCACCCCCCCCCCCCCCCCAGACCAACTGCAGTACATTTCCTATTTGTAAATGGCCCATTGGGGAAATAACATGTTGGTACTGCCAATGGTGTTGACGTGGTCTCAGCACTCCCCTGCGGGGTCCAACCACCCAGTCTGATTGCTGTCAGCTCTAAACAGGCTTTAAACAGTCTGTTAAAGGAGCGGACAGTGGTTGAAAACTGCCGGGCTTAATATTGTTTGGCCCGCGACTCCTTACATTTTCAATATGTGGCTGTTCTGGCAGGGGAACCCCTCCTAGCTCCTTGTGGCCCCTCGTCGGCTGTTCCTGTCCATCTCTGATGCCTGTGCCTCCAGGTACCTCATCCATCTTGTTGACAATGTTAGCAGAGCTGGGACTTTTCTCTTTGGAATGCTAAAAGATGAGAGGAAACTTGATAGAAGTCCCGAAGATTCTGAGAGGTGTTGATAAGGTGGACAGCCAGCACTTTTTTTTTGCAAGATTAGCAAACACCGGAGGACATCTGTACAGAGTGAAGGGAGGGAAGTTCAGGGGTAAGTTTTTTTTAATACACGGAAAGTTGTGGGGGTCTGGACTGCCCTGACAGGGGTGGTAATGGAGGATGGAACAATAAAGACTCTTAGTCCAGCACATGGATGAAAGACAATTAGAGGGTTAAGAGGGAGGAAAGCTTTAGTACTTTTTTTTTGTATGAAAGTCTGGGTCGGTGCAACATCGAGCAGCAAAGGGCCTTGTCTTGTACTCTGTTCTAACAGGGGCTGCCTGAGGGACGCTGAAAGGCCCAACAGGCAGAAGAGGACAGGAACTTGCTGGTCTCTCACAACCACACACACTTTAAAGTGCACCCATAAACACTGCCTTGCATTCTCTCTCAGACAAATGCACACACACACGCCAGATACAAGTCCACCTGTTTAAAATTTTAATTGCCTCTTTAGCAGAATTCAATTGTATTGATTGAAGTGATTTATTCCAACGACTTTCATCAAACACAAGCTGTGTTTCTAATTTAAACTGTGTCAAAATCTGCTACTCTTGTCAAATATAATAAACCAGGTGCGGATTGTAAAAAGCAATTTCGGTCTTAAAGGGAAGGTCAAATAAATTAGGATGTTTATCAATTGGCTTTGGTTTAATGTCACATGAAGGGGTGGGGGGGGGGGGGCAGGTCTGGTAATGCAGGGTCCCATGTAGAAACATTGTCCTACACCCCCATTTCTCTTGAGTGGAACACTAGCCCACAAAGTTCGACTCTCAGCCAAGATACTCCATGTATATTCCTGGTATATTCGCCATCTGTCCTGCTGCGGGATTATGTCTGTGTACAAGTGGTTTGAGCCTTGAAAAGACTATTGAAATAAAAACACACAGTAAATGCCAGAGGAACTCAGCTAGTCTCGCATTGTCCATAGGAGGTAAAGATATAGTTCTGACGACTCGGGCCTGAGCCCTTCTTCAATATATAAGCAAAGATCAGGAAAGTGTGAGAATAAAGACAAGTCTTGCAGTTCAGCCATCAAAAGGTTTAATTGGATGAGAGGTGAGAATTGATTTTAGCTCTGAGATAGGAGACAGTGAAAAGGGGAGAGAGAGAGGAAAGTAGGTAAAGGTTCCATTATTGCATGTAATACAGCATTTAGAATGTTACGTACATTAAAATTTTAAACTTTTTCTACTGTAAGGAAGACACAGAACAGCATCCATAGAATTTATCCATAGAACAGCATGTACAGGCTCTTCAGTCAGTCCACAGTGTTATGCCATCTTGTGTAAACCTACTGCACAACAATGTAATCCTTCCCCACCTCACACCCATAACCCTTTATTTTTCTTGGATCCATGTGCCTGTCTTTTAAATGCCTCTATTGTATCAGCCTCCCCACCCCCCAACCCCCCCCCACCCAGCAGTGCATTCCACACACCCAGCACACTTTGTATGAACTGTGTAGTTGGTGTAACTTGCGTACCTGTTTGGCTACAGCAGGTAGGAATTTGGTGCGTAGGACAGTAAACTAAGATTCACAGTACTGTGATGTGAGCAGGGCTCAATCCTTAAATCTATTCCTGCCTCGTGTACTTTGTCACTTCCTGATGTGGGCCAGGAATGCACAGCAAGCCCAGCGGGGATTGCTGACCTCCGACAGGCTGCACTGGGTCCTCGTACCCACAAAGGCAAGTCACTGTCAACGGCAAATAATAACACTGGACCACAAAGATTTTGCTTCCTGAACACTTTTGGGTGTATTTTATGGATTTAGGCCTGCTGATCTCGAAAATCACCTTACAAATGTCTTATCACGTTCCGGTTTTTAGATGCAACCTATTTTTGTGAACCATGAAGGCAACGTGTCACTGAAAATTCATTTTCTGCCTTCACCCTTGGACTCCTTCCCCGCTGATCCTGGTGCCGTCAGTGACGAACACGGTGGAAGGTTTCACCAGGACATTGTAAGCACGGAGAGGCGGTATCAAGGCAACTGGAATCCCATCACAGCTGGCCGACTATTATTGGACACTGACAGGAGGGGCATCAGATGCTGAATACAAATTAAAATCAGCGGCAAAACGTTTTTAGGTCGGTTGAACTAACGCAACGTGTCAGCGTCATTAAACATGCTAAATTCAATCAAAGTTGATGTTTCTCCGACTTCCTACATGATACAGCAAATCTGAAATGATCTTTGTTGACAATTATAATCCCAAATTTCTTTTAGGAAAAAAAATTGTTATTTATTTTCAATATTGTACCAAAATTTATTGCAATTTTGCACGTGTAATGCACAATACTACTGCGACAAAATTTTGGGACACGTTCATGACAATGAACCTGATTCTTGATATTACTGCAATTAAAAGGATTAGTATTAATTTCCTGTTTTATTTGAACACTTTTGACAACTTTAAAAGGAAGGTTTTGTTAGTGAAGTGCCTCAAATCAGTTTATCACCGCTGCAGATTTCAATTAATGAAAACATTGTGCGGTCTGACTCACTGGGAAGACCCAAGGGTCCCACTCTGGAAGTTCCAGGGACAGGCCCTGCCGGCAAAACCCCAGTCTAAGGAGTTCAATGTCACCATGTGTACAAATGGCCGGGGAACATTGTCATGACGACGAAAGACTAATGACAACCTTCTGAGGGAGATTTTTTCTTCATAATCGAGAACGTGAACTATTGACCTGTCCCACCGCAGACTCCGCTGTTACGAGATACGGTCATTATTGAAATACGCAATTTAGAGAGAGCAGTTAATCAGGCTTCAAATTAAGGACATGAGATGCTGGTTGAGATAATGACCTGTGTTAATTTGATTTATCCCTGCTGTACACCTTGTCTTCACCACGTCAATCAGTTGAGTTGTTTGAAGGATGTTTTCCTCAGCAACGCTTTTGCTGAAGCCTGTTTCGAATCAGTGACCTTCATTTATATAGTGCCTTGGGACATCACCAATTCCCTCGGGTCTCTGTGTGTATGTTCAGCATAACTGAGCAATAGTTGTGGCTGAGCTATGCAGGGAGATGTGCTCAGAGGCAGGGTCTTCAGCCCTCTGCACCTGTACTGACCCATCCACTCCAAGTCCATTTGCCAACACCTGACCTTCAGCCTCCCACGCTCTGCTGATTCAAGGACTTGGGGCGAGATGTTTCTGATCTGAAGTGAGAGCCCGTCTCCACCCAGGCCTACTGATGAAATCAGAGTGTTGTTCGAGAGGAGGACTTATAGACCAGGAAAAGAAAATGTTCGCAATCCTAAGCAAGTTCGGCAGCCTCTATGGGACAGAAAAAAACAGCGAAAGTTTCAGGTCTACAACATTTCATTACTCTGATGAGGAGCTCAGACACAAAACATTTTAATCACATTTCTCTAACCAGTTGCTAAGTGTTTACCATAATTTATGCAGTTGTTGCATATTTCCAGCATCTTAATTTTTAGATTTTCAGATCTAATGGGGCGCCTGACCAAAGAAAAACAGATAGTTTAGACGGAAGGGAGGGGGGGACACGGTACGACAGTCTGTGACTATGGTTGCATTCAGCATTGGAGTGAGCTGTGAGGCCAGGAGGTTACAGACGGAAGGTGAGATTTGAAAGTGTGGGCATGAGGTGGAGAACTGGACCAGCCTGGACTCCTTGTCACTGAGGGGAAGGAGTCTTTCCTTCATTGTTAGTGTATCATCGTCCAATTCAGATTTATTGCCAGAGTACATACAGGATATCGTTTCTTCTTTTTCCTGTGAGACAGGCAGAATTGCCACTAATTGGTAGTGCAAAAAAAAACTACACAATGTACACACGTAAACAAATATAGAAATGTCAACAAACTGTAATACAGATAGAAAAAAAATCAATGAAGTGCAAAAGTATGAGTCCTTAAATGGGTCCCTGATTGAGTTTGCTCATTGAGGAGTCTGGTGGTGGAGGGGGAGCAACTGTTCCTGAACCTGGTGGTGCGAGACTTGTGGCACCGAGACCTCTTTCCTGATGGCAGTAGGGAGAACAGAGCGGGTGCTGGGTGATGTGGATCCTTGATGATCGCTGCTGCTCTGCGACGGCAACGTTCCCCGTAGATGTTCTCGATGGTGGAGAGTGTTTTGCCTGTGATGTCCTGAGTCGTGTCTACTACATTTTGGAGGGATTTCCACTCCAATGTATTAAATTTAAATTTAGACATAAAGCTTGTAACGGGCCATTTTTGTGCATTAATCTCTGCACCCAATTAACCTACACCCCAGTACATTTCAAATGGTGGGAGGAAACTGGAGTCCCCGGGAGACCCACTCAGACATGGTGAGATAGTACAAACTCCTTACAGACCACGCGGGATTTAAACACCGGTCCCGATTGCAGGTGCTATATAGCATTGCGCTAACTGCTATTTCCGTCCCCGTGTTGGTGTCCCCATTACCAGACCGGATCGGCATGAACTCCACCACACATCTGCAGAAATTTGCCACGGTTTCGATATTGTACCAAACCTCCGCAAACTCCCGAGGAAGCAGAGGCGCTGACGAGCTTTCTTCGCAATCCCATTAGGTTGCTGGTCCAGGAAAGATCCTCCAGGGATAGCAATAATCTCTCTCGGCCAAAGTTAATTTCCCTTAGGTGTCAAGGAATAAAGAAATGTGAGCACCCTGAACATCATTTCTGGGGTTTGATACAATTTTATTCTGACCAGATTGAATACAGGAGCAAAGAACTAAACTGACAATGGATGAAGCTTCATCTGTGTCAACTTCATACAGCACAGAACGGACTCTGGCATATTGGAATTGTTAAAGCTGTTTTTGTGTTTATATTTTTCCATCTTTCGCTGTCTGGTTGTTAGTTGCCAGGGTGACGATGATTGCCTCTAAGTGCTGAGATTGCAACAAGTCAGAAAATCAATTGTAGAAAATGTTGATTGACGGGGCCTTGTGAGAGGGGTCTGCGCATCCAATTCAACCTTCGCTTTGCATGGCTGGTCCCGGTGATTACCTGCTGGGACAGGCACTCCATGAGGCAGGTGAGCCAAGGGAGACACCTGACTTCAAGGCACGGGGAAAGATTGCGTATGCATAGTGTCTGGGTTCCAGCTCCACCCTACTCTCACCATTACCGTCTGACCCTTGCCATGCTCAGCTGGTCGGTCTCAATTAATTTAATTTAAACATTTTTTAGACACACAGCAGGGTGACAGGCCCTTCCGGCCCACAAGGCCCGTGCCACCCAATTGACCCTTGGTGCATTTTGAACGGTGGGGAGCCCCCAGAAGAAAATGCGCACAGACACGGAGAGTACATAGAAACTCATTGCAGACAGTGTAGGATTTGAACCCCAGTCCCAATGGCTGGCGCTAACCACTACACTACTCTATGTTGACCTGACGGAAGAGGTCATTTAGTCCATTGAGTCTATGCTAGCTCCTGGTGTCACCTCACTTCCCTGTGACCTGTCCGCCCTCACATGCCCACCAACATCCTCCTGCTTATTTTAAAATGTAGACATACAGCACAGGAACAGGCCCTTCTAGCCCATGAGCCCATGCTAGCCAAATATCCCAATTCACCTACCACTCACCTCCATGTTTTGAAGGGTGGGAGGAAACCAATGCCCCTGGAGTAAAACCACATAGACCTGGGGAGAACATACAAACTCCTTCCTTACAGACAGTGCGGGATTCGAACCTGGGTCACTGGCGCTGTAACAGGGTTGTGCTAACTGTGTCACCCAAGCTTGCTGTGAGATCATTCAGGTTCACTGAGGCAGGTCGTCTGTTTATTGACAGTGGTACACTAATGCAAAATGACACATGATCCTACATTCTTCGCGTTGGAGTCTGTGGAGTGGAAACCCACAGCCTGCTGTTAGGCGGGGTGGTTTCCTACAAATCCCCAGGTACCTCTGTTCACTGAAACATAAAGAGAAAATGCCGGAAACATTTGACAAGTCAGACAGCATCGCTGAAAGCAGCAACAATGAGTCATTGAGTGATCCAACCTTGCCACAAGACCTTTGACTCAGCGCACCCACGTTGACCATTTTTATCCCTACCCGTTCAATGGATAGAGTTGGCATTGAATGATGTTTCCAGAAGTGGGAGAGTCTAGATCCAGAGGGCATAGCCTGAGAATGAAAGGACATCCTTTCAGAACAGAGATGAGTAGAACTGTCTTCAGCCAGAAAGAGGTGAATCTGCAGGATTCAACAGATGGCTGTAGAGGCCGTCATTGAGTATATCTACCCCAGAGGTTGATAGGTTCTTGATTTGTAAGGGTTCAAAAGTTATGGGCAGAAGACAGGAAAATGGGGTTGAAAGGAAGAATACATCAGCCATGGCCGAATGGTCCAATTCTGTTTCTATCTCATGGTCGATCTGCGTTCATTAGGATCCTATCCTTCTATGCCTTGTCTGTTGTAATATTTGTCTAAATATCTCTTAAAAATGTAGTAATTGTATTTGATTTCCACCACTTTCTCTGGCACACACTCCAGAAAGCATCCAGTCTCCATGTAGGGAAATACTTGCCCCTTTTAAATGACAACCTCTCTCTTTAAAACTGCACACACATTTCTTCTGGATGCCCCTACCATGTGAAAAGATTTTGACGATCCCAGGCTGTGTCCACTCCCTTTTGCAGGGCTTTACGTTCAGCCTCCTTTGCTCTAGGATAATGGTTCCCAGCCTTTTTCTTCCATTCACATTCCATTGGATACCATAGGTGCTCTGTGGTTGGTAAAGGATTACTTTTTTTTAATTTTTTTATTTTTCACACTATAAACCACATTGATCAAGATACATACATTTTCCTTTTCAAATATATACAGGTTCGTTTTCTCCCCCCCCCCCCCCCCTCCCATCCCATCCTCCCTACCTCCCCTCCCATTCATTTAAAGTTCAGAATCTAAGATACATTAAACCCGTCAAACAATGTTGTCACTCAATAAAAATAAACAAGAAGTTCCACTGAGTCAATTCTTTTCATTTCCTTCTCCTTCTGTCATTTTAGGTGGTAGATGTCCCCGTAGGTTTTCTCTATTGTGTTTCATGTATGGCTCCCATAGAGTGGATGTGATTGGGTGGTCAAGTCAAGTTTATTGTCATCTGCATTGTACACCTACAGCCCAACAAAACAGCGTTCTTCAGTCCTTAGTGGAAAACACACAGACACGCAACCAGACACAACACACCTACGGACAAACAATACATATGCAGGACAAATGTTTCACCTATACAATAAATAAATATTTTTTGTACAAATGAGAGGCTTGGATGGTTAATGTGAGCATTTCCTTTGGTCGTTCACCATCCTCACTGCCTGTGGGAAGAACCTCCTTGCCAATCAAGCTTAATTCCCTTGTCATTCAAGTTTGGTGACGAAAAGAGTTCCAATCGGAAATGCTAACTGACCATTTCTCTCCTCACGGATCCTGCCTGACCTGCTGAGTTCCTCCAGCAACCCAATGTTTGCTCAAATGTAATAACAGCACAGTTGATTTTACGCAAATAAAGAGTAGGTAACACTTGGGCAGAGTAGTTTCTTGGTTTATTATAAACACGTGGTTCGAGTGGCAAGTAATTTTAAATTTAGACATACTGCATGGTAACAGGCCATTTTGACCCACAAGTCCGTGCTGCCAAATTTATTCCCAATTAATCGACACCCCACCCCCGGTATGTTTCGGAAGGTGGGAGGATACTGGAGCCCCCGGGGAAACCCCATGCAGACGCGGGGTGAACATACAAACTCCTTACAGACAGTGTGGGATTTGAACCAAAGTCCCAATCGCTGGCCCTGTAATGGCGTTGCACTATCCGCTACGCCAACTGTGTTGTGTGCATGGGTAGTGTTGCATTGTTGTGGAGTGGTTTTAATGTTGGTCAGCCCAACAATGTGGGTCGAAGGGCCTGTTCTGTGCTGTAATGTTCTATGAAACATAGAAGCATTCTCTGAAGAGAAAAGATGAATGGAATTCTCTCCCCCGAAATGCTAGGGTCAAGCGAAGGGCTATTTTACGTGGAAGTTTTAACAATCACTTAATGCAGGGGTGTCAAACTCAAATTCATGGAGGGCCAAAATTAAAAACTTGGACTAAGTCGAGGGCCGAACTAAATATTTATTGAAAATTTTCAACAACATCTGCATGTTTTATCTTCTTTCAACATATGTAATGTTAAACTTTTTCTTATTAAAATAAATGTTTAATAATAGTTTTGGATAAACTCTTTCCAGAAGCATTAACAAAGGAGAAATAAAATATTCAATAAATAATATTTCTCTATAGAGGATTTGTCAAATGTTGCTAGTGTGCTGTCGAATAGTAAAATCTGAGGGCTATTGAGAATGTGGGAGAATAACATGATTCCTGAAACAATCCAATGGGTGACTGATTGTGGGCATGAACTCTAGCAGGGTTATTTGCCATGCCCTTTTTCCTTTGGTACAGATATCCTTTGATTTACACACTTTTCAAGTTTTATGCCTAATGAGCTTGTATCCAGGTGCAGGACCATTTTTAACCAGGAATATATTTATCACTGTGACGTGAAACTATTGGAAGATCGTTTTATCCTGAGATTAAAGTTCATAATCCTTACTCAGGCCTGTGTGCGGGAGGGCGGGGTTTGCGGGCGATCGGGTTGGACAACGACAGTGCGGGGGCATCGGCTCTCGCTGCAGGGCGGCATCTCGGCGGATCAGCGGCCCCGTCACCGTGAGTCGTGGATTGGCCTGCGGCAGGGAGGGGGAGTGGGCAACGGTCCTGGCGAGGTCAGGCTCGAGGCCTCCGGTTCCGGGCGCTGGGAAGTGGCCTTGGCTTCCCCTGACACTGGCCAGGCCCCAAAACCAGAGTCCACGGTGAGACCCTGCAACGTAAACAGAGGAGGTGGGGGCGATTAGCGGGCTGACGCCAATGCATTCTGGGATTTGTTGTATTACTGTGCATGTGCTATACTGGCGCGGCGGCCAGCGGGCCACCTCTAATACATTTTTGAAATGATCTTGCGGGCCAAATATAATTATATCGCGGGCTAAATTTGGTCCGCGGGCCAGAGTTTGACATGTGTGACCTAATGGGTTGAAAGACAGTTGAAGGAAAAAATTAGCACATGACTGGTTTATTGTTTGTACAGATCTCTGTATACATTGTGATGTGTCATTGAATTGAAAGGCCCTAGAGTCTGAGCGGACTCCCTTCGGGCTGACAGCAGTGTTGCAGACCCAATAAAGAAAACTCTCATGAGAATGATTATAAAGAACAGCAGAAGCCGTTAAGTCCCTTAAGCCTGTCCTGCCATTTGGCACCTTGGTTCCTGCTGCAGGCTCCGGAGAACAATCTCATTTCTCATCTCCTTACCTCTCTGTCGTTCTCACTTCAACCCTTCTGCTCCATCCTGACAGTCCTCCCCCCTTTCCGTCCTGACACTCCTTCCCCCGACAGTCCTCCTCCCTACCTTCCCCAACCACCCCAACAATCCTACCCTCCCTGATCTGTCCCAACAGTGCTCCCCCGTCTGTCCTAGCAGACCTCCCCCACTGTCTGTCCAAACAGTTCTCCCTCACCATTCTGTCCTAATAGTCCTCCCCCGTTCCGCCCCGACTGTCCTCCCCACGTCCATCCTGACAGTAACCCCCCCCTTCCAATCCTGACGGCCCTCTCCCCACTCTGTCCCATCAATCGTTTCTCCCCACCATGCTCCTCTGTCTCGTACCCCCTCCCTGACTGTGCTAAACTCCATTTGCCCTTTCTTCCCTCTCTCTTTCTCTGTTCTTAGAGATGTTTCTGGTTTAGCCCAGCCTAGTTTTCAGTTTCTTCACCTCATTAACAGGAATAGGTTTGACGTGAGAAGTTTCTCACACCAGCTGCTGCCTTGCCAACCTCCTAAACTTACTGTCCACCTAGGTACCCATTCCGTCAGTCTGTGTTGGCTACTCGCCAGTGCAGTCGAGATCAGGAACTGTAACATTTGGCCAGCTCGTCCCTTTTCCGAGAGACCTTCACGCCCAAGACAGCCGTAATTTGAAGACTGGAATCTTGCCGAAGGCTACCTCTCTGTGGAGTCCTGTGCAGTGCACTGTGGGCTCAGCAGCTGAAACCCTAACCCAAAGAGATAAAGAGGATTTGATGGATCGCATGGAAAGTGCTGAATTTTAAAAACAAATTATTTTCTACCCCATTGAGCTGGCTCTGGGCCAGTTGCAGCTGAGTGATGTGTCTTGGTAAGTGGAGGCATAGGGCTGCCTGTGTTATTTCATGGAGGCCTTCCATCTGTTGGCTTCTGTGCACTAACCATGAAGGGCATTGTAACCCTGCCATACCAGAGTACGAGGCTGTGCGTGCGTGTGTCGGTGTGTGCGTCTTGGTGAGAATATGTATGCGTCGGTAGGTGCGTGTGTCGGTATGTGTACGTGTTGCTGTGTGTGTGTTGGTGCACGTGTCTATGTGTGTCTGTCTGGAGAGGTGTGATTGTGTCTCCACAGGTGTGCACGCATGTCTGTATCCAGGTATGTGCATGAATGTGGCTGTGTGTATGTGGGCCTGCTGGGAGTGTGGGTGTGGTTCTGTTGGGAGTGTATGTGTGGGTGTGTGCCTCAGGGGTGGTGTGTGTGTGTATGTGGCTGTGTATGTGTAGACCTGCAGGGTGTGTGTCTATGGGGAGGTGTGAGTGCGTGGTGTTTGTATCTGGCTGTGTGTGTGTGGGGAGCATGTGAAGGGGGGGGGGGGGGGGAATGTGTGAAGCAGCAAGTATACACAGGTGCGTGCAACCATGCAGTGGCAATTTCTTCTGTTTTCGACACTGCCAGGCACTACCCAGTGTGGTTTAGACTGCAGCATCTATAAGTTGCTGGGACGAGGGTCCACGTGGAGCTTGGTCCTTACTGCCAACATTCCCATTCAATGTCAGCTGCAGTAGCCCCTGAGCTGGCCCCTCGAGTCATTGCAGTCTCTGAGGTGAAGGTACGCCGTTTGGGGAGGGAGACCTGGATTTAGCCCCAGTGGCAACGAAACACCTGCAGTGCCTCTCCAAGTCCGAATGGTGTGGGAGACGAAGGGAGAACCAGCAAGGTGTGTGATTTTCATGCGCATCAAGGGGCTAATGAAACCACTCATGCACCTTTCTATGCAGTCAAAACACAATGCAGGAGAAAGTCAAGCAGTGTGTGAAACATCGAAGTCTGCAGACGCTGTGATCGGAGTAAAAAAACACCAAAATGCTGGAGGAACTCGGCCGGTCTTGCAGCGTCCAAAGGTGACAAAGATATAGCTGCTGAGTTTCTCCAGCCTTGTGTTTTTTTTTCTCCAACCACGACGTTTGCAGACATCTGCTTTATTTCTTTCAATGCAGTCACTTTATTGTGATTTATTTAATTGAGACATGCAGGATGGTTAAAGCTCGTGCCGCTCCCACTCTCTCTGTTCTCCTCCCTGCACCAATTTAAGGAAGTAACTAAGTCCAGTTTATTGTCATCTGACTATGCATGTACAACCTGACGAAACAGCGTTCTCTGGTCCTTGGAGCAAAACACGCAGACACACAACCAGACATAAAACTAAATTTTGAAGGGTGGGAGGAAAACAGAGGAGCCGGAGGAAACCCACGCAGACACGGAGTGAACGTAGAAACAGCACCGGATTGGAACCTGGGTCGCTGGCGCTGTAACAGTGCTCACCATGCTTCTTGTTTGAAGAGAAGATGAGTGCAGTTGTATTGAACTCGAAATGCGATCCCATGCAGGGCGCTGAATAACGTCAAGTAAGACAGGACGTGCCTTTACGGTAAACTGCAGGGTTTTTCCCCAACAGTGGAGGGAGCCTGGAATAGGCTCCCAGGGGCAGTGATGGCAGCAGACATGATAATTGCCTTTAAGAGGCTCCTAGATAAAGAAATATGCAAGGAATGGATCGTGTGTACGCAGAAGGGATTTGGTCAAACTTGGTATCGTGTTCAGCACAGATGATGTGGGCCAAAGGGCCTGTTCCCGGGCTCTGCAGTTCAATTTTATCATTGTCGTGCCAGCATTCACAGACTCTCCTTGCCGTCCTGAGATCAGAATTGAGTGTCGGTTGTGTATGGAAGTCCAAGTCATCCCTTGAGCAAATTGTCGGAGAAACTTAGCAGATCAGACAGTTAGAGATGGTCAGTGTGAAGCCTTCATCAAGACCAAAGTGGAGTATTATGTTGATAAAGGGGGAAGAAGGAATCTGTGGGAGGGGCTCAGGGATGATAGGGTGTATGACAATGGCAGTGTGAGAGGTGGAGACCCAGGTAGAGGGTGAAACCATTAGGGAGGAGGTGGGGAAAAATAAGTGCAGGATGAGTTAGAGAAGTGGTGGAGAAACACACAAAACTCAACAGGTCCGACAGTGCTTTAATGTAGCAAAGGTGAAGATACATGGCAGAAGTTTTGGGCTGGAGCCCTTCATCAGGTGTGGGGGAACATGAGGGATGCCCAAGAAGTGGTGGAATCAGATTAGGATTGGAAAAGTCAATGTTTATATCATAAACAGAAGGGGTGGACGGCCAGCAGCACACACCAGGGGACATCTGTACAAAGTGAAGGGAGGGAGGTTTAGCAGGGGTCAGTTTATTTTACGCAGAGTTGTCGGTGCCTGGACTGCCTTGTCAGGGGGTGGAGGTGGACAAATGGATCATTAGGGGGCATTTAAGAGACTTTTAGTCAGACACAAGGGTGAAAGAAAAATAACAAGGTTGGAAGGGTTTAGTACGAAAAGTTTCACAGGGACGCTCCAGTTTTGTAAAGCAGGGTATTCCTGTATATAGCTTGAAGGTCTGAATGGCCTGTACTGTGCTGTAGTGCTCAATGTTCTATGTTAGTTGATTTAAGCCTGTCCAGGAGAAAAGTGATGTGTTTCTCCTCAAGTTATCATTTAGCCTCACCCTGACAAGAGATGAAGCTGAGGTTAGACACGTCACCGTGGGAATGTGGAGTTGAAATGGTCAAGACACAGGAGTAGAAAGGCTATTCAGCCCATCGAGTCTGGTCCGTTATTTGATCAGGAGAAAATCCATTTTTCCACTTAGCCCCACTGCCTGGCCTTCTCCCCGTAACCTCTGATGCCCTGGCTAATCAATAACCTATCAGTCTCTGCCTTAAATACACCCAATGACCCGGCCTCCACAACTGCCTGTGACAAAAGATTCCACAGATTCACCACCCTCTGGCTGAAGAAATTCCTCCGCACCTCTGTTCTAAGCAGACACCCTTTGATCCTGAAGTTGTGACTTCTAGTCTGAGACCCTCCCTCTGCGGGAAACAACCTTTCTGTCCAAACCTTTCAACATTTGAAATGTTTCAATGAGATCCCCCAGACAAAAAAAAAATTCCTGCAAAAAGTAGTGGGCACAGCTGCTGCCGTCAGGAAAGAGGTGTCGGTGCCACAAGACTCGCACCAGCGGGTTCAGGAACAGCTACTCCCCCTCCACCATCAGACTCCTCAACGACAAACTCAATCGGACTCATTTAAGGAGTTTTGCACTTTATTGATTTTTAAAAATCTATATTGCACAGTCAGTTTGTTTATATTTCTTTATTTGTTGACATGTGTACGTTGAGTCAGGTTTTTTGCACTGCCCGTAAGTGGTAATTCTGCCTGGCCCGCAGGAAAAAAGAATCTCAGGGTTGTATGTGATGTCATGTATGTACCCTGACAATAAATCTAAAACAGTTTAGGTGCTGGGCGAAGCAGCCACCCCATATGTGTCCCTCAATGAGCAACTGGCAGGGCTCTGATCAGGGAGGTACCCGAGGGGAGGCAAACCAGCCAGAAATTCACTCAGCTTGGCGTCCTTCTGCAGACTTTGCACAAACTTTAATTATTCCTTTGTTGCATTTTAGAATGACGAAGAACCCTGATGCACTCAAAAAGCTTTTATTAACTGCATTTGGTGGCCCATTGCAAGTCTGCCCTGAGTATTGGTTCCGTCATTGACCTGTCAGAATTCAGGAGACTCCAGAAAAAAAAATACAGATCAACATGAAATTTCATCAAAAGTAATGGAAATTGCTGAACCTATTTAATATTTATGAAACACACTGAAGCGAACATTTCAATACATCGTATTATTTAAGTGGATTAAAATTATGCAAAGCAGATATCCGGGTTTCAGGGCTTGAAGCTTCAGGCAGAGTCGCAGGAAGGATGTTCCTGACTGTAATGACTTTACAATTCAGAATTAATCCAGTAGCAAACTCCATTAGACTGGCTTTCCAGTTTAATTATGCACTTTGGTTCTATGAGGGTTGTAGTTAAAATCCTCAGAATATTGACATTTGAGGTGTGTTTGGACTTCTGACCTGTTGCTCACGGTTTCAATCCTCACTCCAGGATAAAACCTGCATGATGCATGGACGTGGTTCCTTTAAAGTTAATCAAGAGTTTGGTAGAAACTGTTAGCTTTGCCGCCAGCTTATACGTTCTCCCTGTGTCGATCATAGTCATTTTGTGTTAGTGGACCACTGTCAATAAACCTACGTTCAACAGACGACTTGCCTCAAGTGAACCTGAAAGATCTCACAGCACGGCTGACTGTAAGGAGTTTGTATATTCTCCCTGTCTGTGTGGGTTTCCTCCTTGTGCTCCGGTTTCTTCCCACCCTTCAAAATGTACGGGGATTAATTGGGGTATCTGGGCAGCATTGGGCCCATGGGCCAGAAGGCCTGATAGTGTGCTGTATGTTTAAATTTTTTAAAAAGAGAACTGGTAATATGTAAATGTACACCACTACTGATCTTACGTGGCCCTCAGTATCATGACCTGTCTATTACGGTTTCACCTTGCAATGACACGACCTCTCTAGACCACACAAGTAGGACAGACATGACCCACACCACAAGGTGTGCTGAGAAATTTGCCTTTCAGACGAAGGGAGCTTGCTGAACTCCACAGATGTGTGTTGGTGTGAAACTGAGAGGCTGAGTTTGTAAAGCTCACCTACATGGGACAGGTGGAGCTCTGCAGAACCAGCGAGCTCTTTAGATTTCCTGTCCATAACCCAGGGAAAGGAAACAATTTTTAAAAATTTAAATTATTATTTTTTAAAGAATTAGATATACAGCATGGTAAAAGGCCATTTCGTCCGCCAAGTCCATGCCGCCCAATTTACACCCAATTGACCTACTCCCCTGTACGTTTCAAATGGTGGGATGAAACCGGAGCCCACAGAGGAAACTCAAGCAGACATGGAGAGAATGTACAAACTCCTTACAGACAGTGCAGGATTTGAACCCAGGTTCCAATCGCTGGCGCTCTAATGGTGTAGAACAAAATAGATGTATTCCTACCGTGACTTTCACATATCTTCTGGGACATCCCAACATGCTTTATGATCAAATTATGATACTTTTGTACTTTCGGAAACTCAGCAGAAATGTAATTGGGTGAACACACAATCTTTTGGCCTGAGTACGAGCATTGAGAACCAGGGGACATAATTTCAAGGTGAGGGAGAGATTTAATAGGAACTTGAGGAGTAAATTTTCTACACCGACTGCTGGAGGAGGTGGATGAGGCAGGTACTGTTGCAAAGTTCAAGAAACATTTGGAGGTGTACATCCTCTTCACTGATCATCCCCTTGTGACCGCAGGAGATGCTCCACTTGGCCCCCCCATCTCCTCCCTCACCTCCATTCGGGCCCCAAACAGTCCTTCCAAGTGGAGCAGCGCTTCACTTGGGAATCTGTAGAGGTCGTCTACAGCATCAGTATAAGGGTATTCTTCAGTATAAGGTTACGGAGAGAAGGCGGGGACGGGGTACTGAACTTTAAGATCAGCCATGATCTCGTTGAATGGCGGAGCAGACTCGAAGGGTCGAAAGACCTACTCCTGCTCTTATCTTCTATGTTCTATCCAGTGCTCCCGTTGTGGTCTCCTCTACATCGGAGAGACTGGGAGATCGCTTCATTGAGGACCTCAACTCTGTCCACCACGATAGTGTGGATCTCCCAGTGGCCGCCCATTTCAATTCCCCTTTCCCCCAGGTCTCTCTCTCTCTCTCTCTTCCAGATTCCCTCTGACCCCTTTAACAGAACCAAAATCGATTCTCACCTTTCATCATAACATCCAATTAATACCTTTTGTCTGTTGGTCTGGACTCCTTACCTTCCCATTCTTCCCCATTAATCTCTCGTCTTTAATTCAAGTGCTTGCCCAGGCCCAAAACATCAGTAATATATCTTTACCTCCTATGGACACTGCAAGACCATCTGAGTGCCTCCATGATTTTACATGAGTAGGATCGTTTTGAGGGATGTGGGACCAGTTGTAGGTAGGTGGGACCAGTTGTAGGTAGGTGGGACCAGTTGTAGGTAGGTGGGACCAGTTGTAGGTAGGTGGGACCAGTTGTAGGTAGGTGGGACCAGTTGTAGGTAGGTGGGACCAGTTGTAGGTAGGTGGGACCAGTTGTAGGTAGGTGGGACCAGTTGTAGGTAGGTGGGACCAGTTGTAGGTAGGTGGGACCAGTTGTAGGTAGGTGGGACCAGTTGTAGGTAGGTGGGACCAGTTGTAGGTAGGTGGGACCAGTTGTAGGTAGGTGGGACCAGTTGTAGGTAGGTGGGACCAGTTGGAGATTTTTGGGCAGATTGAGCCAAAGGGCCTGTTTCCACGCTGTCTAACTCTATATAATAGTCCCTGAAGGATTCAGTCAGCAAACTCGGTGGCTACTCCCAGAATTAATAGCAGCTTTTGTCAAATATAATGACTGGTTCTCAGGTTGAGAACAGTACCCTCCTGTCGTCCCTGAATGATCCGATGCACAGGAACCTTCACATTGTGAACATTTGGGTCATGAGGAGAGTTGAATGACTGGGGTTATCTTCCATGGAGTGGAGGAGCTCGAGGGTCGACCTGCTAGAGATGTACAAAATTACGAGGCCCATGGAGAATCCGTGCAGTGAGAAACACTTCTTTGGCAGATAGATAAGAACTCCAGGGCATAGCTTTAGGGCAGGGGTGGCCAACCTTTTAATTTTTAATTTAGACCTACAGCAAGGTAACAGGCCATTTCGGCCCACGAGTCCGTACCGGAGGGGGAGTGTAGGTTAGTTGAGCGGCACGAACTCGTGGGCCGAAATGACCTGTATGTCAAAATTAAAAGGGTGGCCACCCCTGCTTTTTAGGGCGAGAGGTGTGTTACAGGATTTGAGTTTTAATTTTTCCCACCAAAAGGTTGGAAAATTATCTGGGTGGAAAAAATATTTTTTAATTTAATTACTATCTAATTAATTAATTAATTGATTGGTCATTAATTTATAATATTAAATAATATATGTTAATTTAATACATTATTTTAAAACAAATGATATATTTTTATTATCTTCATTGTATTATTAATATTTTACATTTTAATAAAGTTATAATATAGTTATATCAAATTAATATAAATTAATATAAAATGTTGTGGCGGCAGCTCCACTGCGACTGAAATAACATACAACCAGATGGGTTGAGCTCAGTGAGCAGAACTGATTTATTGCAGGATGCCTGGCTGGCCTTATACTCCCAACCCGGACCTGGCTGAGAACCGCGCTGGGGGCGCTGACGTCACCAGGGTGTCACGTGGGTCCCCAAGCGGGGGCTTCTGAGCCCAGTGCCGAGGTCGAAGGGGAATCCCCCGACGCCATGCCCCGTCCCGTGTGTTACAAGCGGGGCCGGTTGGCCTGCCTAATGACGTGCCGCCACAATGTAATAAATACATGATTCGATAACTAATATTTAAGGTTGGAATGTCAAGCACACTGCCTGAGGGGCTGGGGGCAGGCACAGACTTTCACCACATTTAAGGAGATGAGCCCTTGAATCCATAACCTACGGAAAGCTACAAACCAAGTGTTGGTAAATGGGTTTAAATTCAGATAGCAGGCTCCCCTGTCTCCCCTTCTGAGCAACCTCTGATCCTCCCCCATCCAACCCTTTGCTTTTTTTCCCCATTTTCCACCCCCCCCCCCACCCCAGTTCCATCCACAGTTCACCTATAGGATTCGCCCTATCTGTCGAACTTATTCCACCATCTCACCATTGTCACCACCCCTACTCAGATGACAGCCCTAATCTCCATTTATCACATAACCCGCCCCTTCCCCACCCACTCCTGTGTCTCCCAATGCCACCCTGCAAGCAATGTTCCCTCTAATTTTTTGTCGTCAGTGTGTGCAAAAATTTGATATTGTGCAAATTTTTTTTCCTGTGACCAAAGTCTGTGCACCCTGAACGCTTATGCAAATGTAAACCTGAAATTGTTTCAAGATCATTTTGGCACAGCCTCTCTCTCATGGCAGATAAAACTCTATTGGCATGTTTTAATATAATGCAGGTATGATTGCATTCTAAGAGATTATTTTCAATAAGTATAAAATATCTGTATTATTTTAGGTAACTAGCCTTTTGTGCACACATTCATTGCTTCCGTCCGCTGGTTGCAAAACGTGCATGCGCCCGCACAGCTTAGAGGGAACAGCGATCTCAATCCCCTTTCCACCCCTTCTGTGTCACCCAACGTCACCCTGCATGTCTCTCTCCACCTGACACTGTTTTACCCCTCTTACTTCTCTTTGTCAGGCACCTTTTGATCAACTGCATCTGCCTTTCCATCTGTTCGTCATCCTTCGCCAGTCCTGACCGGCCTCCTGTTCAGCCCATCCATCCTGTTCTCTTTATCCAGCCTCTCTCCCCTCTGCAGTCTCAAGTTTTTGGCTGAAGGGTTCTGACCCGAAATATTGACCCTTCCTTTTCACCCTCCGCCTGCTGAGCTTCTCCAGCAGATGGCTTTAACATCTGCATCATTGTCCGAAGAGGGGGCGCAAAATCACCCCTTCCACCCCGAGGAGGATCAGAACGAGCGCCACCAGGCTGAGGAACAGCTTCTTCCCACGGGCAGTGAGTACGTGGAACGACCCAAGGATCTGCTCACACTGACCACCCGAGACTCTCGTATCCACGAAATAGTATTTATTAATATATTTGTATAGGTGAATACTTGCCCTGCATATCTATTGTGTGTTGTGTCTGGTTGTGTTTTTGCACCGAGGGTTGGAGAACACTGTTTCATCGGGTTGTACTTGTACAGTCAGATGACAATAAACTTGACTTGCAGTCCCTCGCGGGTGCTGTGTGTAGCGTAGATGGCCACAGTGGGTCAGTATAGATTTGGTGCGGTGAAAGACCTCTCTGTGGCGCATGATCCTGCGCGTTGGTCAATCCACACTGGCTCCCTTTTTGGCCGCCACGCTGTTAGACTCTGATTCCTCTACCTCCCCATATGGAGTGAGGTGGAGTGTGAGGGATGGTCAGCTCGAAATCGTCCAACTATTTCCCAGAACAGAGAGCTGGAGGAACTCCACAGGTCTGTCCACGTGGTTCGAGGGAAATGAGTTGAAACCCTGCTTTGGGTCGTCACTGATTCTGCATTGTGTGTAACCCTGAATTATTCCAGTAAACAAGTTTAGAATAACATTGACATAATTACGGGCTAGGTCAAGATCATTGTCCTTACAGATCATTATGATTTGTTGAGCTAGGTTTCAGCTTCCACCCTATATAGAATATCATAGCACAGTACAGACCCTTCAGCCTGCAAAGTTGTGCTGACCTATGTAAACCTACTCCACAAAAATCCAATCCTTCCAATCTCACGCCCTCTATTTTTCTTACATACATCTGTGTAAAAAGTCTTATAAATGTCTCTATTGTACCAGCCTCTTCCACCACCCCCGGCAAAGCATTCCAGGCGCCCACCACTCTCTATGCAAAAAACCTAACCTCTTACATCTTAGAACCGTAGAACATTACAGCACAGAAAACAGGCCCTTTGGCCCATTTAGTCTGTGTTGAATTATTATTCTGCCTGGTCCCACTGACCTGCACCCAGTCCTTAGCCCTCCATGCCCCTCCCATTCATGTACCTGCTCAAAGTCTTCTTAAATGTTTAAATTGAGCCTGCATTCAACACTTCAGCTGGCAGCTCGTTCCCCACTCCCACCACTCTCTGTGTGACAATGTTCCCCCTAAACTGTTCCCCTTTCACCCTTAACCCATGCCCTCTGGTTTGTCTCTCACCTACCCTCAGTGGAAAAATCCTGCCTACATTTTCCACCTACATCTTCCCTAAGTTTTCCTTCACTCACCTAAAACAGATGTCCTCTGGTATTTGCCATCGATTAGCTTTATCTGAATGCTGGTGGCCAGTGTTCTAATCTGCCAGAATCAGGGTCGGCAGAGCATTTGTGAGCCATGCGTCCCCCAAATTAATTATTATGTCTCTCCCCAACCTGAATGGCAGGAACGGCACCCCCAAAACTCCCACACGATCAGCAGTTTGTTTCCCCCACCTAGCCCCGATTAGATTTGTTCTGACACCGACTCTGGCCTGTATCGACCTTTATTTGGTGATGGCCCCCTTACTTCTCAAATGGGCCCCTTCCCTGTGAAACAGTTGTTTAGTTGATTTCTTCTGTATTTCTCTCAGACTACATTAAAAAAAATTATGTAAGGTGAAAAGAGAATAAAGTTTTTACTTCAATGTGCTGTAGCCCACAGACAGACCTTTTGTGGTGTGGGAACAGTGAACGAGGTTCTACAGTCGCCTTGGAATGAGGGAGGAAATAGAGCACCCAGAGGATGCTCCACACGGACAGCACCGGAGGTCAGGATTGAACCCAGGTCTCTGGAGCTGTGGGCCAGTTTATTATTAGCTGTACCGCTGGGCCACACAATAGAAAACAAAAAGACACAATATTTGATGGCAGCCATATCCATGTTTCGAACCCTTAATGCTCTGACTAATCAAATACCTGTCAATTTCTGTCCTAAATACACCCAACAGCCTCACTTCCACAAGTTCCATAGATTCCTGACCCCCTGACTGAAGAAACTTTTCAGCATCTCTGTTTTAAATTGATGCCCTTTTAACTTGAAATTGTGCCCTCTTGTCCTCAACTCCCCACCTTGGGAAACAACTTTGCTCCATCTACTCTATCCAGGCCTTTCAGCATTTGAAATGCCTCAATGAGGTCTCTCCTCATCCTTCTGTACACCAACAAATACAATCCAAGACCTGGAAAACATTACTCATAACCTAAACCCTTTCAGTCCTGGTATATTCCAGTAAATCTGCTCAGATCCCTCTCCAACACCAGCACGACTTTTCTCAAATAGGCGCCCAGAACGGTACACTGTGTGTGCTCCAAGTGAAGTCTCACCAGTGCTTTGAGGAGTCTCAGCATTACATCCCTGCTCTTGTATCCTGTCCCTCTGGAAATGAACGCCAACATTGCATTTTGCTGCCTTAACACCTATCTGTCCCATGTAAATCTCTCCACGCCCATTCTTCTCCAACTCGGTGGCTTCCATGCTTAAAACTCCCTGCCTGCTCATTTTTTTTTTCCTTCTCTTTGTCGAAGTCTTTTGTTAAAGGGAATCTATCTCCCTGCCTTTGCTGGATCTCTTCCCCTGCCCTGCAAATAGTGCTTTGGTGACAGAAAAGATGAAATGTCGCTCCAACTCTCTGCGTGCAGCCTTCGTTTCCTTTACATTCTGCTGTGGTCAGCTGCCTGGCTCCAACTTTTCGAATCCCCTTGCTGAAATCCTATATCTTCTCCAGTTGCTTTGAGGTCCTCCTTACAGCGTTGTCATTTGCTGAGCTGTTGGCATCTATCAATACTAAAAATGCCACTGCAAAGCTCTTTGGGATATATTTCTATGTTGAAAGTCCTGTCTTAATTCAAGTTCAGTTCCTTTTGACTTCTAAATAAATCATCAACGAACTTTTAAGCACCATCAAGTTGAAGCAGTTCCACAGTCATTTGTCTAGTTTCAGTCCTGCATGAAGCAGGGACATTGATCTTGTGTTTAGGGGAATTCATACAAGGTGATTGTACACGCACAGTTGGTGTAGGTCTCCTCCTTTAACTTCACCCTGAGACCCGATCCCAATGCCAGCCTCAGTGCAGAATTTTCATGCTCTCCTGTCATAGTGTGGGTTATGAAGGGGTGCTCTGGTTTCCTCAAGGACCTCAGACCATGGCACAGGGGCAGAAATAGGCCATTCAGCCCATCGAGCCTGCCCTGCCACTCAATCATGATCTGATCCATTCTCCCACTCAGCCCCACTGCCCGGCCTTGTCCCCATAACCTTTGATGCCCGGGCTAATCAAGAACCTTGCAATCTCTCCCTTAAATACACCCAATGACCTGGCCTCCAAAACTGCCTGTGACAGCAAATTCACCTCCCTCTGGCTGAAGAAATGTCTCCCCATCTCTGTCCTATGCAGACGCCCTTCAATCCTGAAGTTGTGCCCTCTTGCCCCAAACTCTCCCACCGCGGGGAAACAACCTTTCTACATCTACTCTGTCCATGCCTTTCAATATTAAAAACATTTCAATGAGATTCCACCCCCCCCCCATTCTAACTTCCCATGAGTATAGGCCAAGAGGCTGGAACATTCGGAGCATTTAAGAGACTCTTAGACATGTGGAAGATAAAAAGGGTTATTAGGAAGGGTTTAGTATTTTTTTTAGGAAGGAATATATGGGTTGGCACAACTTCAAGGGCTATTCTGTGTTAACCCACACAGACATGGGGAAAATGTACAAACTCCTTACCGTTAGTTTCGGATTTGAACCCAAGTCATTGGCGCTGTAACAGTGTTGCGTTAATGTGTTGCCCAGACAAGTGTATCTTGACCTCCTATAGCCACTGCAAGACCTGCTGAGTTCCTGCAGCATTGTTCAGTTTTTACTTTTAAAGCACTTTGGATTGTCCTGAGGTTTAGAAAACTGAGAGTTCCTTTTTATAGTTGATCTCGAGCTGTCCACGGGCTTTCTTGTCTCTCATGGTTAGACCTACTGGTCCCAAAGGTTTCAGACTGCTGGGGAAGCACAATGAGGCTCTGTGGGTGAACTACAGGTGTTGAGTACATTGTCAAGTCAAGTACAAGTGCAACCTGGTCCTCGGTTCAAAACACGCAGACAAACAACCAGACGTAACACACGTAGAGACAAACAATACATATGCAATTCAAGTATTTATATTTACAAATAAGCACTTTTTGGGGAATATGAGAGTCTTGGATGGTCTTTAGTCATTCAGCATTTTCACTGCCGGTGGGAAGAAGCTGTTCCTCAACCTGGTGGTGCTGGCTTGGATACTCCTGTTCCCCGATGGGAGCAGCTGAAAGATGCTGTGTGCGGGTGTGGAAGGGGTCCTTAATGATTTTTCCCACTTCAGACAACGATCCCAATAGATCACGTCGATTGGGGGGGGGAGGGAGACTCCAGTGACCCTCTCTGCCACTCCTATGGTCCTGTGGATTGACCTCTGATCCATTTCTCTGCAGCAACCGAAACACAGTGATGCAGCCGGCCAGGACGCTCTTGATAGAGCTCCTGTAGAGAGTTGATATAATGGTGGCTGGTAGCCTTGTCCAATCAAACATTAATCCCACTGTGTTTAGTCTCATGACTCAAGCACACACTGGAGCATTTTACATAGAACATAAAATACTACAGCACAGTACAGGAGTTGACCCAGTGATGGTGCAGGATAAACAAAGTATCTCCAACAGGATGGTGTCCAGCCAGGAGGGGGTGGTCTTCCCAGGTATCTAACAGCAATGCAGTGCATTTTCTAGATGCTCGTTGAGTGGTGTCACTACAACAACTTTGCACTCAACATGAGCAAAACCAAGGAGATGACTGTGGACTTGAGGAGGAAATCAGGAGAACATGAACCAGTCCTCCTCCACAGGACAGTAGTGGAGAGGGTCAAGTACTTCAAATTCCTGGGAGTCAACATCTCTGAGGATCTGTCCTGGAGCCTCCATGTCAATGCAATCATGAAGAAGGCTCACCAGTGGCTATATTTTTTGAGGAGATTGATATGTCACCAAAGACTCGAGAATTTCTACAGGTGTACCGGGAAAGAGCATTCTGGCTGGTTGCATCACTGTCTGGAATGGAGGCGCCGACACTCAGGACAAGAAAAAACTCCAGAGGGATTGTTAACTCGGCCTGCAACATCACAGGCACCAGACTTCACACCATCAAGGTCATCTACACAAGGCAGTGTCTTAAGAAAGCAGCCTGTAACCTCTAGGACCCCCACCACCCAGGCCATGTCCTCTTCACTCTGCTACCAATGGGAAAATGGTACAGGAGCCTGAAGACAAGCACTCAGCGGCACGAGGACGGCTTCTTCCCCTCCGCCATCAGATTCCTGAATGATCAATGAACCATAGACACTGCCTCACTTTGACTTTTTCTTGCACTAATTTTATGTATTTTTTTCAGGGGGTTTGTACAAATATTTGCACTGAAATGCTGCCACAGCACCAAGAATCTTGTGTCATGTTCGTGACAATAAATTGTGATATTGATGTTTATTGATGAATGTTAGCCGGACCCAACCCTGCAGACTGAACAATCGCAACATTTCTTGGTGCATCCGCACAGCGCTGGGAACATGCTCGTCCAGTCACATCTGAATCTAACTTGAAATCATTCACTTAACATTAATTTTTTAACTGCTGCTTCAGTTGACTCCAGTTAACCAAGGTCGATCTTTGTCACAGGCAGAACAGAACAGAGGGCTGGATCATAGTTGGCTTACAAAGAACGCACACTGTGTCTTTCTAAAGACTTTGCAGGATTTTACCATTATGAAGGGCCTCTGACGTCCTGGCATCAGCCATTCACACAGGAACGACCAAAACTGCAAATCTCCATTCCTGTCCATGATTTTAGAACAGCATTGTGGTCTGTAAAGAGGCGGGCACGCCACGTGCGCCGACATTGACTGATGTGTGACACACGCGTCCAACATAGCCTTCGAAACAGAGCAGAATGGCTGTAGATCCGGAGAGGCTGATAATTTAACATCTGCTTGTTTCAGATTTGAAAATGGCGCGGTGCTACATCGCACACTTTACGCATCCATCACACGTCATCGCCACATCGTATTCGTTAGCCAGTTGGTCCTGGAATGCCTGCAGTGCAGTTTACGCTGTGGGTGTTCTGGGAGAATGACAAGGGGTCTGGGTGGGAAAAGGTCAGAACTGGAATGGCACCCCCCCCCCCGCCCACCCCCGTTCCAGTTCCAAGCTTTTTACACAGCATGTGTTCCAGAAAAATGTGAATAATGTCCCGGAACGCGGAGGCTGTGTGTAAAAAGAAAAGAATAAAGATCTCTCAAAACCTGGCCTGCCTTTGACGCTTGGTTCACAGAAAATGAATGAAGAGAGAAATAAACGTTTTGAGAGCAGGTCTCCTACGGCGTTGCTTATATTCAGTACTTGCAATACATCCAATAGTGTTTCCTACTGCACTGTGCTCCTTCCACAACACACTTGATGTTTTTCACTGGATTCTTTTTGTCACTTTAAAGATCTATAAATGTTAAACATTTTCCTTCAATGTTACACAGCAAGACCTCCAAAGAACAACAGGATTGAGTTAGTTCTCTCCTGCAAAGCCGTTTTGCTGAAGAATGGGTAATGTCCAAAAAAAATAAGCCCCTCATGTGAGGGGAAAGAAACCTTAGGCCACCCCCCCCCCCCGCCCCCATCCATTTGAGTAAAACGTTTCTGAGCTGCACAGCCTTGTGTCCAGTGTTAGAACTTACAGCTCCATGAAGTTTTCAATGGCTTACTATAAATTTCTGAGAGGCATTTGTCACGTAAAGGCCGAGGGATTGTCTCTTCTATCTGGAGAGTCCAGAATCTAGGTTGGGAGGGGATAGTGACGGGGGTACAGCCAGGGCCAGCACTACCATTAGGCAAACTAGGCAGCTGTCTACACTGCAGACCACAGAGGGGTGCAGTCAGAGTTGGACAAGTTCAGCTCAACTGTCCCAATCAACACATGGCATAAGCCTTTAACTTTTTTGGGGTGCGGGGGAGGCACTGTCTGGTGAGTGAGGGGCTCAGGGAGGGTAGCGGCTCCCTGAGGTAGGGGTAGGTGTGCAAATGCCCTCGCTTGGACCTGGCCACATTGGCTCAGTGCTGGGTCGCTGGAGCCCAGGGCATTCTTCACTCTCTCCCCGCTCCTTGCTCTCTGCTCCTCCCCCCCCCCTCCCCGGACCCCACTCCTTCCCCTCCCTGATCCCCACTCTTCCATCCCTGGTCCCTACTTCTCCCTCCCCAGTTCTCGCTCTCCCTCCCCTCCCCCTCCACTCCCTCCCTGGTTCCTGCTCATTCCCCCTCCCTCCACGGTTCCTGTTTCTCCCCCCTCCCTCCCTGGTCCTCACCTCCCCCCCCATTCCTGCCTCCCCCCACCTCACTTCTCCCCCCCCCCCAGTCTCTGCTTCCCCCTCACCTTCCGCTTCTCCCCCAGTCCCCACTCTCCTTCCACGGTCTCCGGTCCCCCCCCCCCCCCACCCCCGACTAGAGCTCCAATTCAATGCTAAATCCTGGGTGGATGGTTCTAATTCTTGCGGCAACACTGCAAGTAGGTTGGCCTTGCTTAGGGTGCAAAATAATGTGGCACCATCCCTGTCTATAGCACTTCGTTTAGTTTGAGTGTACAGGGAAATTCTGCTTTACCAATACTCAAATTACCACTGCCACTCTCCACTCTCCGGGGTGACAGTAACCAAATGCCAGAGGACACCTGTCAGATGAGGGAGGGAACTTTAGGGGAGATGGTTTTTTTTTAACACAGAGAGTGCCTAGAATGCATTGCCGGGGGTGGAGGTGGACTGGAAGCGGGTACCGTAGGGATGTTTAAAAGGCTCTTAATTAAGCACACAGATATAGAATGAATAGAGGGCTTTGGGTGTGAGGTTGGGAAGGGTTAGATTGATGTGGGGTGGGTTTGTATAGGTGAGAATTGTATGCTCAAACTGGGTTTCCAGCATTTTAACACAACAGACAAATTAGATTCAAATAAAAACACAGCTCAACAGGTCACAGCAAACTTTATTTAGCAAAAATAAAGATATATAACCAACGTTTCGGGCCTTAGCCCTTCATCAAGGTATGAGCAATATGTAGGCAGGGGTGTGGGGCAGAGGGGAGGAGTTCAGACCCACTGGCACTAGGCCATGGGTGGATATGGGAGAGAAGGCACGAGAGAGGGTGATGGGGTTAGGAAGTGAGGAAGGCAAGGGAAGCCAAAGGGTGGAGGTGGTAAGCGGAGGAGGGCAGAGGGGGTTGCAGGCAAGAGGAGATCAGAGGAGGGAGGTGGAAGGCAGGGGTGCTCAGAGAGTTTGGGGGGAGGTGGGATAGATGAGAGGGTCCAAGGGCCAGGCAGGTGGGGAGCTCAAAGTAGTAGATGGGGAGGGGGATGAGTACGGAGAGGTGTGAGGGAATAGGGAAAGGTAAGGAGTGATGGTGGGGAATGAGCCAGTGGGAACCAACAGTTCAGGAATCCAAGGCATCAGCTTCAATCCAATTCAATTCAGATGCAAGGATGGCCTCTGCACATTGTACCCATGTACATGATAAACTCTCATCTCCTCAGCTCATCACCTGAATGGCCACCTCGCGGGAGAGGGTGCCCATTGGTGGGAAATAACCCGCAGCGACTCGTGTTACTTGTTCAGCAAATGCCATGGAGATGAGAAGGTTGAGATTAGCCATCTCTTACGATGGGTGAGCCCAGAGCAGGGTGTGCAGATGGAGGACAGTACTGTGTGTAACCATGAGATAGGCACGTGGTGTCAGAGTTGTGGGGTGAAGCACTCTTACTGTTTTTCTGTTTGTCTGAGAATGTGGATGGACAGGATAGAGTTTTTTTTTAATCTGGTGTAATGTAATGTTTCTTTCAATTACTAAAGCCTAATTAATTTCCCATTCCATCGATTACGTGGTTGATCCTTTGGAAAGCATCAATGGGGCCGGGGATAATCTGATTAAAAATGCTGGCCCTATTGCTTGGCTTCACATCCACTCAGTTTTAAACACACCAACCACATCGCAGACTGAACTGGTTGGGTCTCAGGTTTTGTTGTGTTTGACCATAGGACACAGGAGCAGAAATAGGCCATTCAGCCTATTGAGTCTGTCCCGCCATTCAATCATGAGCTGATCCATCTTCCCACTCAGCACCACAGCCCGGCCTTCTCCCTATAATTTTTGATGCCCTGGCTAATCAAGAACGTACCAATCTCTCCCTTAAATATGTCTCCACAACCACCTGAGGCAACAAATTACCACCCTCTCCCTGAAGAAATCTCTGCAGTTCTCTATTCTAAGCGGTCGTCCTTCAATCCTGAAGTTGTGCCCTCTTGTCCTTGACTCACCCACCACCTTTCTAAATCTACTCTGTCCACGACTTTCAACATTCAAAGAGATTCCCGCTCGTTCTTTAAATTCCAGCAAGTACAGGCCGAGAGCTGTGGAACGTTCCTCAGGTCAGAGCCAGCGAGAACACCAAGTATGGAAGAGTTGGGCGATCCGGGCTAGGAGAGACTTAGGCAGTAATTCAGCTGCACTTGCTGAAGTTTCCCACGTTCATTTCCCCCCCCCACCCCCACCACAGCAACACAGGTCGCTCAGCGCAATAATCAACTTGCAGGGAGACTTTTATTTCTGCAGTGCCTTTTACAACCTTTGAATTGAATTTTTTTTCTCACGTACTAAGACACGGTGAAGAACGTGTTATCCAGGCAGTCTAACCTGTACAGCACATATTGTAAAGGTAACAAACAGACAGGGCAGGGAGACTAGGTGTGCACAGATCTGCTGGGCTAGTATGTATGACCAGATTAAGGTGGCTAGTTTTTGAACTGGGAACAGTATTTTGGTTGGTGAGTGCCATGGATAAGAAGGGAATTGTTTGGATGGTTGGGATTACATTGCAATCAGATTCCATTACTCAGTAACAACCAGTTTCTGACATCCATGCGGAGGGACCAATGGTATTCAATCCTGGATAGATTTTCCAATTGATAAAGGTATTGATCGGATCTGGCTTCGTTAATCAGCTCTTTCTCCTGCTATGCAGTGACTGATGGGTAAAGAACTCCTTGTGTGATAAGTCTGCCAAGTGCTCTGTGTCAATTGAACCATCAAAACCACACACTGGCACATGGAAAAACTTCCTTGTCGGGGGCAGAAATATAGCTCATTTGGTCACCCTACTTGCTGCAGTACACTCCAGCTCCCTCTTACCATCTCTGGAGGAAGCACTTCTATCTCTGAGACCAGCAGGTCCACCTTCAGGTGAGCATTCTTCAACCGACCATTGCCAAGAACTTCTCCTAGCAGGGAACACATTCAAGATTGCTTCCACACCACAAGGAATGAAATTTAAATATTTAATTCAAGGGGCACCGGGTACAGGTGGAGTGCCCGGAAGGTGGGTGTGGGTGGGAGGGGGAGAGAGAGGGAGCGAGAGAGACCGAGAGAGTGATATAGAGAGACAAAGATACAGAATGAGAGAGGTAGGTAGATGGTTGGTTGAGACGGACGGAGAGAATTCATGTCCGTGGATGAAGATGCTTTCAGCAAATAATCTGCTAACTTGAGCCCCTGCCTTTTCTGTTCTGGGGATACGTGACGGGGGTACATTCTGTAGTTACAGCCCCTGTCAGTATCCCATATCGGTTGGGGGGGAGGGGGGAGTGTGGAACATGGTGATGGCACATTCTGTCATTACAGCCCCTCCCCATGTCCCATATCCGTGGGTGAGGGGGGGGCGGAGGGGGGAGAGAATAACATTTGGTGAGGAGTGGGAGATTCGGTCAGCACTCCCCATCCTGAACTGATCTCCTTGCTGAAGTAGCTTCTCTTCTCCGCAGTGCCCAGCATGCAGGGTGCTCACCCACCGTGACATCAAGTTAGTGATGGGAAAGGAAGTGCAGAGGAAATAAAACTTGAAACACTGACTTGGGAAATCAGATCCCTAGCCCACCCTAATTGGACAGTCAATTTGCAAGAGTCCTTGTGTAAATCTTCATACCTGTTATTTATCCGTGTTCATTCACTGGGGGCTCTGAAACTAATTGAATAGCTGTCTGGGTAAATGAAATGGTTGAGAGAAATCGTCCTTCAGTTATTCACTCATCCACCTTGACTCTCCTCCCGAAGAAACCCCTTTTAAATCAATGCTCAGTATTTCTTTATTACACAGCCTTTCAGTCGCAGTATCATTTCACGACTTTTAAATTGTCATGTAATAAAACAACAGTAATATTACATGAAATTGCATTTAGTCTGCTGTAAGACAGACAAAGATTCACCATTAGCAGAGATTGCCTGGCTCGCCCCCCTTAGAGTCAGAGAGAGAGAGAAGCAAAAGAGATCCCCTTCAGCGCCGCTGAGTGGTCTGTGGATTTGTCTCCAGCGCTCCCGCAGTCTCTGCAGCCACGCAGACTCCAACGGGAGCCCGAACTCTGGGTCTAAACCCCCCGACACGATCAGGAAGCCTTCAGCGCCCGAGGCCCCTCAAGGAGCCCTTCCCTCCCTCAGCACCCTCTCACATCCCGGTTCCAAAACCATGCACCCCTTCAGCTAGCCTCGAGCCAATCTCCAACAGTCCGCAGCCTGTGTGGGTCCTTTCACCGCAGGTCTCCTGCAGCCTGCGTGGGTCCTTCGCCTCAGATCGCCATCAGCCTGTCTGTGTCCTGTGTGCTCTTCAGCTGCAGGGCCCCTCACTGGTCCGCTGACATGATCACTGTCCCGCAGGTCATCTCTGCTTTTCCTTCTCAAACGGGGAACGTTTTCCCCGTTTTCTGGTGCCTCGCGCCAGTCCTCTGTTTCCCCAGAGACTGCAACCCCTCGAGGCCAAACACAGGTGCCACCATCTTGATCCCAGAGCCCGCCATTGCAGGATTTAATAGTCCACTGTTGGCTCCTTTAACAGACCGTTTGAAGCCTGTATGGAGCCATTGGTAGTTGGACTGGGCAGTAGAATCCTGCGGAGGTGTGCTGTGTCTCTGCTCCCTGCTTTCCACACCAGCGGCAGTGCTGCCATTTTTTTTTCTTTACAAAGTTCCACTAACTGAGTCATTTGTTGGAATTTTGTATTGTGAGTATTTTCCTCATACAGGATTCCTCTCTGTTGAGCTCGGTTCAAGGGTGCCTCCACTCATTGCCCTTCCCAGATCGCCAGGTCTCAACGAGCACCCGCTTCATAATCTGCTCCAGATGTACGGTCTCTCCTCATTCTCTGGAGCTCACCTGGTCCAGCAAATACTCAAAGAAATGGGCGGCAGCCACTGAGGCCAGTCCTGACTCCGGGCACTGTCTTTGTGGCGTTTGCACGTTCTCCCTGTGACCATGTGGGTTTGCTGTGGGTGCTTCAACCTCTTCCTACACCCCAAAGGCGTGCAGGTTTGTAGACGAGTCGACCACTCTACGTTGTCAGTGGTGGAGCCTGGGGGAAGTTGTTGAGAGTGTGAGGGGAAGAGCAGATGAGATGTGTAGGATTAGTTAGAGTACAGGATCATGATTGGTTGGCCTAAACTTGATGGGCTGAAGGGCCTTCTGTGCTGTGGCTCGACAACTGCCAGGTGCACATGCAGTGTCATTTATTGACCACATCTTCACCCAACAGCCTTGTGAATTCTCTCCATCCACCTCATCTCTCTCTCTCTCTCTATTTATATATATATCTCTCTCCATTTATTTCTCTCCCTCTTTCTTCTCTTTCTCTCACTCTCTCTCTATTTTTCTTTTCTTTCACTCTTTCTCACTCTCCATCTTTCTCTCACTCTTTCTCTCTATCTCTCTCTCGCCCATCACTTTTCCTCTCCCTCTCCCTCCCCTCTCTGTCCACCCCTGCCCCTCTCCCCTCCCCTACTCCTCCCGCTGCCCCTCCCCTACACCTCCTGCTGCTCCTCTCCCTTTCCCTTTCCCTTCCCCTCTCGCTGCCCCTCTCTCTTTCCCTTCCCCTCCCTGTCCCTCTCTCTCCACCTCCCCTGCACCTCTCCCTTTACCTTCCCTCCTGCTGCCCCTTCCCTTCCCTTCCCCCTGCCCTTCTCCCTTTTGCTTTCCCTTCTCCTCCCGCTGCCCCTCTCCCTTCCCCTACACCTCCCGCTGCCCTTCCCCCCCCCACCCCTTCCCCTTTCCCTTCCCCTTCTGCTGCCCCTCTCTCTTTCCCTTCCCCTCGGTCCCTCTCTCACCACCTTCCCTACCCCTCTCCCTTTTCCTTCCCTTCCCGCTGTCCCTTTCCCTTCCCCTCCGGCTGCCCCTCTCCCTTCCCCTTTCCCTTCCCCTCCCGCCACCCTTCTCTCTTTCCCTTCCCCTCCCTGTCCCTCTCTCTCCACCTCCCCTACCCCTCCCCTGCAATTCTCCCTTTACCTTCCCCTCCTGCTGCCCCTTTCCTTTCCCTTCCCCCTGCCCTTCTCCCTTTCCCTTTCCCTTCCCCTCCCGCTGCCCCTCTCCCTTCCCCTACACCTCCCGCTGCCCCTCCCCCTCCCCTACGCCTTCCCCTCTCCCTTCCCCTTCTGCTGCCCCTCTCTCTTTCCCTTCCCCTCCGTCCCTCTCTCACCACCTTCCCTACCCCTCTCCCTTTTCCTTCCCTTCCCGCTGCCCCTTTCCTTTCCCCTCCCACTGCCCCTCTCCCTTCCCCTTTCCCTTCCCCTGCCGCCGCCCCTCTCTCTTTCCCTTCCCCTCCCTGTCCCTCTCTCTCTCCACCTCCCCTACCCCTCCCCTGCAACTCTCCCTTTACCTTCCCCTCCCGCTGCCCCTTTCCCTTCCCTTCCCGCTGCCCCTTTCCCTTCCCCTCCTGCTGCCCCTCTCCCTTTCCCTTCCCCTCCCTCCCCTGCCCCTCTCCCTTCCCCTACGCTCTCCCTCCCCCCTCACCTTCTCTCCCGCTGCCCCTGCCCCTCTCATATCTTTCTCTCTCTCTCTCCTTCCATCCATCAAGCTCTTTCGGTGTCCAAACTCACTATATCCCTTTGGATTTCTGTTGACATTTAACTGTGTATTTTTCTGAAGAAACTAAGCATTTTTTTTTATTATTTAATGTAAAAGAAGTCTAACAGTCCCACCACAGGGGATAGAATTTCAGCTATGTTGTGGAAAATTGTTTTCTCATTTAATGGAAAAAGATTGGTAGGATATATAATTGTCTTCTACAGGAGTCCCAGACCTTGTATGACTTTCTACCAGTATGGTCCAATGACAGTATATTGTTATAAAGAAGTTTTAAATTTAAATTTAGACATACAGCATACTAACAGGCCATTTCAGCCCACGAGTCCGTGCCGCCCACTTTACACCCTCGGTATGTTTTGAGCGGTGGGAGGAAACCGGACCCTCTCCTCATGGAAAACCACGGGGAGAATGTACAAACTCCTTACAGACAGAGCGGGATTTGAATTCTCGTTCCGATGGCTGGCATTGTAAAGGCGTTGTGTCAACCATCATGCCAAACGTGCCAAGTTCAGCTCATCCTTGAATTTACCTTGGAAAATGGCATCGCTGGGAAGGCTTGTTTTTATTGCCCATCCCTAATTCTGCTTGGGAAGGTGGTGGTGAGCAGCTTTTTTGATCAGCAATGGTGCTCCTAGTGAAGGTACTAGCACAGCACCATTGGGTAGGGAGTTCAAGGCTTTTAGACCCAGTGAGGGTGCAAAAGCACCAACATATTTCCACGTCAGAGAGGTATGGAAATTGGATGTCCTGGCTGTATCCACTACCTTTTGCAAGGCTTTATTGATTACCCCATACCAGGCCATGATGCAGCCAGTCTGCACACTTCTGCAGAAATTTGCCAGGGTTTCTGATGTCATTACCACCTCCTGAGGAAGTAGAGGCACACTGACGTGCTTTCTACACGATGCCATTGGTGGGTTGGGTTCAAGAAAGATCCTCCAAGATAGTGACTGCCGAGAACTTCAATTTACTCACCCTCTCCACCTCTGATCCCCCACAAGATCGTACGCCTCTGGTTTTCCTGACCTAAAGTCAACAATCCGCTCCTTGGTTTTGGTGACATTGAGTGCGAGGTTGTTGTTGGTGCACCACCCGGCCATGTTTTCAATCACCAACCCTTATATACAACCCATTATCGTGGATTCGTCAGCGAATTTGTAGATGGTGCAGTCATAGGTATCTGGCGAGTAGAGCAGGAGGCTAAGAACACAGCCAGGATTGATAGAGATTATTGAGGCCTGAGCTAATTGTGATAATCTAGCCATACCAGCTGCTAGATTTCCTCATTAGTTCTTATTACAGGGCACGTGTCTGAAATACTTTGGTGCAGAATAGAATCGACAGATGGTGTATCCTTTAAACACATCTAGTGTGGACCATTGGCGTGATGAATTGATTGGTCAGGGCTGCGGATCCCACGAGGAGAATGGTGCGCTGTCTAACGTTTAACCCACAGTTAGCCATACTGGTTGGCCAGAGAGGCGGAGGTGAGCAAACTCTTCCCCTCCTCTGCCCCATGTGAAGACGGGAGACTACAATGGTCATTTTATTGTGTTCCTCTTACCACTGACGAAGATGATTTAGTTTGGGCTCCGGCAGGTGTTGGTGATTTGTTCTAACCTTGGGCATTTTTGTCAGAGACTCTGATATTTAATCCCGACTCCGTTAGTGGGTATGTCTTCACTTTGCATGGACTTCAACTCTGAACTTCCCTGCCTTGATTCCTCTTTGTCTCTGTGTCTTCAACCTTCTCCTTAATCCCTATCTCTGTAAACCCTTCTATTGTAATGTTTCTTTTTATAATATTGTGTCCGTTCTTGATTGAAATGTAAGAATCAGAATTTATTGTCATGAACATGTCACAAGATTCGTTGTTTTGCGCAGCGTCACAGGACAAACATTTATATAAACCACCTTACGAAATAAATGCAAAATAGTGCAAGATAAAGTCTGAATGAGGCAGCGTCTGTGATTCATAGTTCATTCAGGAATCTGATGGTGGAGGGGAAGATCCCGAATGAACTTATTTCCCCACTTAAAAATGGCTTCACAAACACTATTGATTGAGTGTGAAACTTTTTATACATATTGATGCAGTCCAGTGAATATTGGCCCATCCTTGGAAATTGCCTGTGAATATTAGGAGTCAAACGTCCACTGGGAGCCTTTACATTTCTTGTTTTAATCCCGGGGACTCTCTGCAGATATCAATGTCTTCAGGAGACTTTTTTTTGCGAGACTTGCACAAAGTTTATATCAGAAGTGTGAAGCCCATTTAGCAGAGGCTTGAACTGTTGGTGACCGAGGAGAATCTGATGAAATGGTGTGATCATCTCCTCGTGGAGGAGATGATCTAGGAAAACTAGGAACAATCACCCTCCACGACACATCAACAACTCTGTAGTGGAGAGAGTAGAGAGCACCAAATTCTTTGGACTCAACTTACTAGTGACCTATTGCAAACACACAACATCTCACTTGTCAGGAAGTCATAGCAGCAACTGCACGTCCTGAGAAGAATGAAGTGGGTAAGGCTACCGGCCACCATCCTGTCAACCTACTGGAGCTCAAAACGTACGTCCTGGGCAGCTGAATCACACGAGGTCAATCCACAGGACCATAAGAGTGGCAGGGAGGATCACTGGAGTCTCCCTACCACCCATCGACGTGATCGACTGGGATTGTTGTCTGAAGAGGGCTCGCAAAATCATTGAGGACCCCTTCCACCCCACCACAGCATCTTTCAGCTGCTCCCATCAGGGAAGAAATACAGGAGGATCAGGCCAATGCCACCAGGCTGAAGAACAGCTTCTTCCCAGGGCCAGTAACTAAAATTTATGAAGCAATATTTATTTGTGTGTGTGTGTGTGTGTGTGTGTGTGCGCGTGTTATATCAGGTTGTGTGTCTATGGGTTTTGCATCGAGGACCGGAGAACGCTGTTTTGTCAGATTGTACTTGTACAATCAAATGATAATGAACTTGAACTTGAGAGTTTGCTGAGGGCATCACTCCAAGGTGATAGATTATCATGAGTAATTGGAGGTAAAGATTTGTGACAATCTAACAATGTTAATGGTCATTGGTTTGACCACAACTTATTCCCCAATCATACAATATCCAAGGTGACCATTCAGCCCATTGAGTCTTTGCCGGCCAATTCCTTGACTTGTTTTCCTATACCATATGCTCTCTGATGCCCATTGATTTCCTCTCTATCCGCATCCAATCGCCTCTGGGATCTAAAATCCTGAGAGTGTTCTAAATAAACATCAGTTGGCTGAATAAATCCACTAACATTGATTTATATGCAAATATTGACCATGTACAGATTAAAACTAGGTTAAATGAATGATACCAGTTAGACACCGTGCTTTGATTACTTGGAGGAATTAGCAATGAGGTAATGGATTTGATGCGGTAGTTTTTTTAATTAGCTGGTATGGTTTACTGACAATGGCCTCGAAAAAGGATATAAATTTTGAACCAAACGTCAATTCTCACATGTCTGTGAGAAATCTTGCCTTTGGGTAGATAGGATGAGCAAATTTATGTCCTTGGGAGTTACTAACTCGGAGGATCTTTCAGATGTCAGATTGATTGTCTGAGTACATACATGACTTCACATACAATCCTAAGATTCCTTTAACAAACTGTACACAGCATATACAGGTAAACAAGTGAAGAACTGTAAACAGATAACATGTAAAAAAACTGACTATGCAATACAGAGGGAATTTTAAAAATCCATAAAGTGCACAACAAGTAAGAGTCCTTAAATGTGTTGAGTTTGTCATTGAGAAGTCTGATGGTGGAGGGTGAGCAGCTGTTCCTGAACCTGGGGGTGCGAGTCTTGTGGAACCTACACCTCTTTCCTGATGGCAGCAGCGAGAACAGAGTGCGTGCTGGGTGGTGTGGATCCTTGATGATTGCTGCTGCTCTCCGACGCCAGCGTTCACTGTAGATGTTCTTGACAGTGGGGACAATTTTGCCTGTGATGTCCTGGGCTGTGTCCACTATCTTTTGCAGGGCTTTATGCTCAGGGATAGTGGTGTCCCCATACCAGACCGTGATGCAGCCGGTCAGCACACTTTCTGGATCCAACACACTAATGGCATTGTGAAGAAAGCACGTCAGAATCTCTACCTCCTCAGGAGTTTGTGGAGGGTTTGGTACGACATCAGATATCCTGGCAAATATCTATAGGTGTGCGGTGGAAAGTGGGCTGACCGGCTGCATCACGGTCTGGTATGGGGACACCAATACCCCTTAGTGTAAATCCCTTTAAAGCGTAGCGGACACAGCCCAGGACATCACAGGTAAACTCTCCCCACTATCGAGAACATCTGCAGGGAACAATGCCATCAGAGAGCAGCAGTAATCGTCAAGGATCCACACCACCAAGCACACGCTCTGTTCTCGCTGCTGCCATCAGGAAAGAGGTCTCGGTGCCACAAGACTCACACCAGCGGGTTCAGGAACAGCTGCTCCCCCTCCACCGTCAGACTCCTCAACCACAAACTCAATCAGGGACTCATTTAAGGACTTGTACTAGTGCACTTTATTGATTTTTTTCCTCAAGTAAGAAATCTAAAGGGAGATTATTATCTAAATGGAGAAAGATTACAGCAGAGGGAAGTATAAAAGATCAAGATTCACAAAATAAACAAATCTTTGTTTCCTTTGTTTGCCTGTGTAGTCACTGAGTGGTCATGAATCCAGCCACCTCCTGCAAAAGGTTCCTTTTCTTCTCACGCATAAAAATTGTAACACACGTGATATGCAGTGGAATCCCCGGAAATCAGCCGGAAACTCAAACAACCAGCAAAAAAAAATCGATGAAATATATTTTAAAAATTTGAAATAAGTAAGACTGCAGGGGAGCGCTGAGACTTCATTGGACACACGTGCAAGGCGTGAGGAAGGTGGTAAAGTTTTAATAAAGTTGCATTTGGCGGCACCCAGGATGAAGATCAGCCATGATCTAAAATGGCGGTGCTGGCCCGACGGGCCAAATGGCCTACTCCAGCTCCTATTGTCTATTGTCACCATGGGGCGACTCTCCCAAAGTGTCTCCCTGTCCCTGCTGAGTAAGAGTCTTTATCTTTATTAGTATATTAGTAAGTATTCAGGTTTTATCTGTAAACTTGGGAGAGGGGTGGTTAATTATGGTGAAAGCACGGTTAACCTAGTTAGAGCACTAGTGACCGGGGTTCATATTTAAATTTTGTAAGTACGGGAATTACATGATTAAAGTGAACTTTGCATAATTAAAGACTACAATACTGATTTTTTTTTCAAATTACTTTACATTTTACACTGACTTTTGTCTTTTAAACTGTGTACTCTCAGTGGAGGTGTATTAGTTAGGCATCGTAAGGGTGAGTCTCAATCCGCGTATCCGGCATCTGCGATCCCCATAGGTGCAGGATAATGGGGATTCTACGACACTTCAACTCTTGTCTGCTGTAAGACAAACAAAGAGGCTCCAGGAGCATTGACCAGAGCCTCCAAAAGGGGAAAGTGAAGCAAAATTAGTGCGGGGGGGGTGTCTCTGGCCTAGTCACCACTCAGACAACGCACTGGAACCTGCATCAGGGTCTTCTTTAAATCGCCTCTCATCCCCTTCACCCCTTTGAGAGGTACGTATGGGACAGACAGGAGGAATTGTTCTCCCAGAGCAAAGGTGTGGAAGAGTACAGGGCATAGGTTTGGGGGTTGGGGCAATCCAAATCAGAACCTGTGTAGACAAGGGACTTTAACTGTTTAGATTCAAGATTCCTTTATTGTCATGTAATAGTACAGAAAATGTAATATTATGCAAAATTGTCTTCTGTCTGCTGTAAGACAGATGGAGTGGCCAGAGGTGCTTCTTTACTGTACGAGAAAAAGAGAAGCAAAAGAGAGACCCTTCAGAGTCACTGAGTGTCCGTGGATTCACCTCCCGCAGCCTCTACAGTCACCTAGACTTGATTTGTCAGCAACCAGAGCTCTAGATTCAAACCTCCGACATGATCAGGAAACCTTCAGCGCCCAAGGCCCTTTGGGAGCCCATCTTGCCCTCAGCACCCCCTCGAACCCTGGTTCCCATACCTAGTTTCCATGAGCCAGTCTCCAGCAGCCTGCAGTCCCTGTGGGTCCACTGACCACATCACCCTCATCCTGTGCGAGTCCCTCAGCTGCTGAGCCCCCTGGTGGTCCACTGCCGTGGACTCTTGTCCTGTGGGGCCTCTGCTTCTCCTTCTCAACAGTGGAGGTGGGTGGTGGTTTTCTCCGTTTTCTGGTGCCCTGTACCGGTCGGTCCACTGCTCCTTCGGAGTCTGAAAATCCTCGTGGCCACTGCCAAACACAGAAGATATTTGATGCCTATGCTTGGCCAAGGATGTGAAGCTCCCATCCGTGGGATTATGATCACCTGCATCTTAGAATCCCCCTCCCCCCACCCCCGAATGGTGAATCTCTGGAATTCTATAACTCCACCCCCAGGAGTTCTGGAGGCTGGTCCATTCGGTATCAGAGGTGTTTAAGGAGGAGGTTAGATGTATCTTTGAAAGATCTGGGAACTGCAGACTGTGGGATCTGGCACAGATAAGCCTGGGGCAGATCAGCCATTATTTAATGGTGGGGTCGGCACGATGGGCCAAATGGTAGGCTCCTGCTCCATTTGCCTGGGAATCACATGGCCAAAGTATGGCCAAACTTCAGCATCCGTTGGGCAACTACATGTTAACCAGCTCTGATGGCACTGCGGCTGAATCAGAATCAAAATTTCTTGTCCTGAACATGCCACAAAATGTTTTTTTTTGCGGCAAGTACAGTAAAAACCCCGGTATCCACCTATGGGGATTGGTAGATGCTGGATAAGCATATTTTCCGGTTCCTTGAGACTCATTCTTATAATTCCTATTTAATACATTTACATTAAGAATAAACAGTTTAAAAGACAAAAAATATTATACTGCACTTACACTGAGCAAACATCACACGTATGAATTATAAATATTAAAGAATTTTACTTTATTTTCAGTCACATTCTTTGAAAACATTTACTTTCACTCCCCCTCCATGGAGTCGCCAGAAAGACGAACAATAACATTATAAATAATTAACCCCCCCCCACCCCCCTCCAAGTTTATAGATGAAGCCTCTGACCAGGTGACGCTTACTGAGCAGGGTTAAGAAGACACTTTAAGAGAGTCGCCCAACGGCGAGCGGCATCAAC
The DNA here is from genome assembly GCF_036971445.1 of Narcine bancroftii. Lineage (NCBI taxonomy): Eukaryota > Metazoa > Chordata > Chondrichthyes > Torpediniformes > Narcinidae > Narcine > Narcine bancroftii. The sequence continues at coordinate 9,007,206 of NC_091479.1, read as the reverse complement.
CAGCTCTTCATCCTGGGTGACACCATTTTATTCAAAACCAAATTTATTCAAACAGCTGCTACGAGCAAAGCCCAACTAAGTCACTCCGCTGGCTGAATATTTGCTCCCATCTTCACCAAAGGTTTAAGTGTTAATGTAGAGAACATTTACTTTTACAATTTTAAACTTTTAAAGTTCCGTTTGTTTATTTATTTATTTATAGCAGTTGCTTGAAGTTACCGGTTACTTGTATTCCGGATAACAGGGGCTTTACTGTGTTGCTATACATTACATCTTTAAAAAAAATCATAAATTGGTGCAAAAATAGAGAAAGTGAGGTGGTGTCTGTGGGTCATCGTCTGTTCAGCAATCTGATGGCGGAGGGGAAGAAGCTGTTTTTGTACCGTTGGGTGTTGGTCTTCAGGCTCCTGCATCTCCTCCTGATGGTAGCCATATGAAGAGATGCATGGCCTGGGTGATGAGGGTCCTTGAGGATAGAGGTTGCTTTCTGGACACACTGCCTCTTGTAGATGTCCTTAATGGGGATTGGATTGTGTTCTGATTCCCCCACCCCCCCTTGAAGTCTACAGTCAACTCCTTGGTTTTGGTTGAGTACAAGGTTGTTGATGTGACACCACTCAACCAGCTGATCTATCTCCCTCATTGCCGTCTGTGATTCTGCCGACCACTGTGGTGTCATTTGTAGACTGCATTTGAATTGTACCTGGCCACACAGTCGTGGGTGTAGAGCAGTGAGCTAAGCACGAGAGTCCGAAAGGGGACAGCAATCGTGAAGTTGTTCTTGTGGCGAACAGCCAGCAGTTGCATGCTGTGTAGGGGATGGAGTGACATGGGGATGGACATTGCCTGTTCTCCTTCATTTCAGGATTAAGTCAGAGCTTCAAGATGGAAGCAGGGTAACACTCTGGGCCCGAGTGTGGTGCAGTGACCCTGTTGCTCAGGAGATTCATGCTGTTTCTGAATATCTACTCGCATTCACAAGCTGGTCGCTAATAACCCACGTTATCTTGGCACAACGGGTTAGAATTGGATGGTTGGTTGTCCGTGTGAATGGAGAGCAATAATGATTGCATTGTGTGAAGCCTCTGGGGTACCGTTCAAACAATCTGCTCACGCAGAGGCGCATGGTCTGAATGTAACCCCCTTCATTGCACAGGCTGGTGTGTTAAAGGCCATTCAATGCGGCAGATCCAGAATGAACGAGCTGCCTGATTCTGTGTGACTCCCAGCTAATTAATGAGGGAAACAGTGGGCTTTATCTCTGTTTGGCTTGGGATTCTGTTGAATCGTGTTGATTGTTCACTGTTTAACGTTTTGTGGTTCAATATGTAATCCCCTTTCCCCATCCTCTGACCTCAAGATTCATTTTATGTAATAAAACAGTGTGAAATATAACACGAAATTCACTTTCATCTGACATAAGGCAGGCAGATTTGCCATCGGCAGAAATTGCCTGAAGGGCCTCTTACAGTCAGAATAAGAGAAGCAAAAGAGAGTTCCCTCAGAGCCACCGCAAGCGCTCCCTCAGTCTCTGCAGCCACACAGAGTCCAGTCCAAACTATTGGCAGCCTGAGCATGAGATCCGAACCTCCAACACGATTAGGAACCCTTCAGTGCCCTTGGCACCTCCTCACATCCCAGTTCCAGTACCTGGTGCCCCTTCAGCTGGTTTCATGCCAGTCCCCAACTGTCCGCCACCTGGTGTGAATCCCTAGACTGCCGTTACCAGCACCAGAGGTCCAAAGGGACTTGGGAGTCCTCGTGCAGGATTCCCTGAAGGTTTAACCAGGTTAACTGGTGAAGAAGGCGAATGCAATGTTGGTGTTCTTTTCTCGAGGGATAGCATACAAGAGCAGGGATGTGATGCTAAGACTCTATGGGGCACTGGTGAGACCTCATTTGGAGACTGTGTACAATTGTGGGTGCCTTGTTTGAGAAAAGACATGCTGACATTGGAGATGGTTCAGAGAATATTTACTAGAATGATACCAGAAATGAAAGGGTTAGAGTTTGAAGAATGATTATTGGCTCTTGGACTGTACTCATTGGAGGGCAGAAGGATGAGGAGTTAATCTCACAGAGGCATTTTGAATGCTGAAAGGCCTGTACAGAGTCGATGTGGCAAGGATGTTTCCCATGGTAAGGGAGTTCAGGACAAGTGGGCACAACCAGGGTAAAAGGGTGTCAATTTAAAACAGGGATGCAGAAAAATTTCTTCAGTCAGAGGGTCATGAATCTGTGGAACTTGTTGCCAGAGGTGGCTGTGGAAGCGGTCGTCGGGTGTATTTAAGGCAGAGATTGGCAGGTACTTGATTAGTCAGGGCATCAAGGGTTATGGGAGTGAGAGTGAGTGGGAAAATGGATCAGCTTATAATTAGAATGGTGCAGCAGATTTGATGGGCCTACCTCTGCTCCTACATCTTGTGAACCAGTCATCCGGGCAATGTTGTGTATATGGGAACTTGCTGTGTAGAAATTGGCTGCAGTGTTTCCCACTTTACAACAGTGGCTGAATTTCAAAAATACCTCATTGTTTGTAGAGCGGTGGGGCCCAGTGGGAGAAGGACGTAGAAGGGGCTACAGTAACGCAAGTCACCTCTGTCACCACAGCGAGTTGTTGTATGAGCCTCAGCTTGAGTCAGGATTTGTTCCTGACAGCCATTTAGCCGGTGAAATAGCAGAGGTCTGAATTAAGAGCAGAAAGGCTCAGCTAACCAGACAGGAGCTGTGGGGAGCGGGAGGCTGAGTTAATGTTTCAGACCATAGGCCTGGAGGCTTCCTTTATCGCTTCCTGAAACAGCTCACATACTTGTCCCAAGGGCAGAGATTTTTTTTGGTTCACAAATGGTGCATAAGTATGCAGAGCCAAGACTTTGGGTCAAATCCACTTTAGTCCACAAAGTCGCTGTGTGCTTAAAGAGATTTAGCTGCTCTTCAGTGTCTCAGCAGAGGCTTTTAAACCACTCATTGCTTTTTAACCAGACGGAGATGAATACCTCACCTTTCTCTCACAGTCTTTACAGTCCCTGGATGTCCTCGGATGTGTTTCTGTTAGTGAAGTAGTTATCTGAAATGCAGTCACTAATCTATTGTGGGAAAGATGACATTGACATGCATAGCAGGACCCCGCAAGCAATAATTACACAGTGAGCAGCAGGATTTGAGTAATTCTCGGCATCTCTGTCAGTGGTGTGATTCCCCAGAATTAACACACAGGAATGCTGAGGAACTCAGCCAGACTCGCGGGTCCATAGGAGGTAACAACACATAACCGACATTTCAGCCCTGAGCCCTCCCTCAAAGGTGCAAAGAGACTTGGAGAATCCTCATACAGGATACCCTAAAGATTGACCTCCAATGGTAAAGAAGGCAAGGAAACAAGAGCAGGGTGTAGCAGTGGGGATCTATAAAGCACTGGTGAGACTGCAGGTAGATCACTGTGGACAGTTTTGGGCACCTTATTTGAGAAAGGACGTGCTGGCATTGGAGAGGGTTCAGAGAAGATTTACTAGAACGATACCAGAAATGAGAGGGTTAGCGTATGAGGAGTGATGGTCGGCTCTTGGACTGGACTCGTTGGAGAACAAAAGGACGTGGGGGAAACTTCATAGAGGCATTTGGAATGCTGAAAGGCTTGAGTAGGTGTGACTAGGATGTTTCCCATGGTAAGGGATTCTAGGACAAGAGGGGACAACCTCAGGATAAAAGGATGTCCATTTAAAACAGAGATGTGGAAAAAGTTCTTTAGTGGAGGGTCATGAGTCTGGAACGTGTGTCCACAGGTGGCTGTGGAAGCGAGGTAATTGGGCGCAATTAAGGTAGAGATCAGTCAGAGCATCATGGATTATTGGGAGGCTGGGGAGAGTTAGGGACTGAGAGGGAGGATGGATCAGCTCATGATTAGAATGTCAAAGCAGGCTCGATGGGCAAATGGGCCTACTTCTGCTCCTTTATCTTGTGATCTTCCCTTACCTTGTCCTGGACATAGCACCCTGCCCAATATCTCATGTTGGTGACCAACCTCGAGGGTGCAATGACTGTAGATTCTGCTGCTCTGTTGAGGACTTGGTGTTTGCTAACTCTTTCCCACTGTTGTGCAGAGATACGCCGGCGGGGATCCAAGGATGGTCCCGGCAAGTCGCTGCCCTTGTATGACACACCCTACGAGCCCACGGAAAACGGCGGAGACTCCGACGCAGAACGGACACCCTGCCCCCGGCCCCGAGAGAGCCGCCTCCCAGAGGATGACGAGCGGCCTCCTGGAGAGTACGACCAACCCTGGGAATGGAAGAAGGAACGGATCTCAAAGGCCTTTGCAGGTAATTGGTTCCTCGTCCATCCACATCTGCTCCTAGTGTCACATACCACAGGAGTAGACCCCTTGGCACTTGATCAGTGAGGCATCATAGATAACTGGGAGAAGGTTGGAGTTGAGAGTTAAAATTCATCATCCTGTGTTTGAATGGCAGAGCTGACTTGATGGGGAGTGTTGTGTTCAGAACAGGTTCAAAGAGAATTAAGGCTGGACACGTGTTATAAACAAACTAGATTTTATTCAGACTCAGGAATTCACAAAAAGTGCATACACTCACAGACTAAACTGGAATAATACACAAATAACTACACAGCAATCCCAAATATAACATTTGGCGTAGCGGTTAGCACCAGGCCTTTACAGCGCCAGCAATTGGGACCGGGGTTCGAATCCAACCCTGTCTGTAAGGAGTTTGTATGTTTTCCCCGTGACTACGTGGTTTTTCCCCAGGGGCTCTGATTACCTCCCACCGTTCAAAACGTACTGAGGGTGTAGTTCCATTGGGTATAAATTGGGCGGCACAGACTCGTGGGATGAAATGACCTGTTACCGCGCTGTATGTCCAAACTTAAAATTTAAATTTAATTCTCAAGTCGTCAAGTTTATTGTTCAAGGACAATCTGACGAAACAACATTCTCCAGTCCTTGGTGCAAAACACGCAGACACACAGACAAACAATACATACGCAGGACAAGTATTTCATCTATACAAGTAAATCAGGCCATCAGTTAGAACTAAAGAACTTTTCAGCACAGAAAACAGCCCCTTCGGCCCTTATAGTCTGTGCCAAACTATTATTTGGCCTAGTCCCACTAACCTGCACCCAATCCATTATCCCTCCATACACCTTCCCATCCATGTACCTGTCCAAATGTGAAAAATCAGTCTCACACGGACAGACACTTGTATGTTGGCACACATACACCCACCCACAATCCCAGACGTGCATATGGATGCACTCAGATGCGGGTGCACTGGTGTAGATCCTGGTCCTCATGTGTCCTGTGATTGGTCATTAGGGTGGTGATCAAGACCAGGGGTGTTGTCTGATTGTTACTCCCCACAGCACACAAATACAGACACTATTTATTCTCACCGAGATAGAAATGTTATGTTACATGAAATTGTCTTTGGTCTGCCATAAGGCAGACAAAGATTCACCATTAGAATTGCCCGGTGCCCCTTACAGTCAGAAAGAGAAACAAAAGAGAGCTCCCCCTCCCCCCGCCCCCAACAGTCACCAAGTGGCTCCAGCGCTCCTGCAGCCGCACAGACTCCTGTTCAGTTCAAACCATTGGCAACCTGAGCTCCAGATCAAAACCTCCATCACAATGAGGAAGCCTTTAGCACCCAAGCACCTTCAGGAGCCCTCCTTGCTCTCAGCACCCTCTCGAATCCTGGTTCCGATACCGGATTCTCATGAGCCAGTTTCCAGCGGCCCGCAGACTGGTGGGAGTCCTTTGGCCTCATGTTGCCAGCATCCCGCAGCCTGGTGGGAGTCCTCGCCCACAAGTCGACATCAACCTGCCGCCTATTTGTGTCCTTCAGCCACAGAACCCCTCGCTGGTCTGCTGCCGTGGTCACCAACCTTGGGGTCATATCCTCTGCTTCTCCCTGGGTCCAGATCCACGGTCACACCATTGGCTCTGTGGAAGCTCTAAACTTTGGCAGTCAAACTGGACAGTAGGACCCCATGGGGGCGTACTATCTCTCCAGCCCCCACTCTCCCTGGGTCCATACAAGCCAAATGTTCACTCCAGGAATGACTGAGTGTGTTCTCTTATTGGATGCCGAGAAAGCGTTTGATCAAGTGGAATGGGAATATATGTTTGCTACTCCAAAGAAGTTCAATTTTGGTCCAGTTTTTATAAAGTGGATTAAACTTTTGTTGTGCTTTCAATACGGTCAAATTTGCAACAATCAACATCTTTTAGGCTACATAGGGAAACTCGATAAGGTTACCCCTTAAACCCTTTGCTTTTTGATCTGAGCTTGGAACCTTTAGCAGTGTCTGTGCATGACAGTAGAGATTTTGGTGATCTATTTATAAAAGGAATTGACCTTGATTTCCCTATTTGCTGATGCCCTTTTGCTTTATATTTCCAATTCTAAGACTTCCTTTCCAAGTATATTCTTTGCCCAATTTAGATTGTTTTCAGGGTATAAAATAAAGTTTCATAAGAGTGAAATATTACCTATAAAGGAGTCTTTAGCAATCTATGCCAATTTCCCTTTTAAAATAGTTCAAATATCTGGGAATTACAATCACTAAAAGTTATAAAAACTTATTGAAAGATCATTTTTCAGCATTAGCCAACCAGACGAAAGAGTTATTATTGGGATGGTCACCCTTGATTGGACATATTCACGTAATTAAAATGAATATTTTACCTAAATTTTCATCCTAAAACTTATTTTAATTAATTGGTTTCAATTATTTCTTTGTATATTTGGGAAGCTAAATAGCGTTGTATAAATAAGGCCTATCTTCAAAAGACCTAAAGGAACAGGGGTTCGTCACTCCCTAATTTTTGTTTTTATTATTGGGCAGTTAATATACAAAATGTATTATTGCTATTACATTTTGATATTTGCTGTGTTGGCAGGTTTTAGGCTTCTCCTCACCCTTTTCCTTTTTGAAATTTACGGACAATCCGATAATGAGACGTAGACTGAGAATTTGGGCACAAGTTACGAAATGTTTTGACTATCTTAATGTTTCTCTTGCTAGCCCTATAATAAAGAATCATCTTTTTTCAACCTTCTATCTTGGATGCAGGTTTTAGGAGATGGGTTGGGATCTATATATTCGAGGCAATTTTGCTTCATTTGAATAATTAACAGTTAAGTTCAACCTTCCCACTAGGCATTTTTTTTTAGATATCCACAAATTAGTCTAAATTCTCTATTTTTTCCTCGAATTCCTGACACCAATGTTCTTGATTAATTTTTTGATTTAAAGTTTTCCCATGGTGGATCACTAGCAATTATTTATTTGATGGATCTAAGAATATGTTCAGAGACAGGAATCAATGGGAATGGGAACGAGATTTAAATACATCAATTTCAGATGAAAATTGGGATACCACACTCGATCTGATTGATAAAACTTCATTCTGTGCACAACTTTGTTTAATTCAATTTAAAGCTGGACATAGAATACATGTGTCCAAAGTTAGGTGATCTCGTTTTTATCCTGACGTTGATCCACAAATGTAAAATTTTTTGCGGCTTCTCTGATTCATATGTTCTGGGAGTGTCCAGAACTACAAGAATTTTGGGAACAATTCTCGATCACAGATTCTTAGGATTAAATTAGAACCGTGTCCTTTTATTGCTTTGTTTGGTTATTCTCCAGAAGAGAGGATTTTCTTGAATTTGACTCAAAAAAAGAATAGTAGCTGTGACTTGATTGATGGCCAGACGATCAATTCGGATAAGATGGAAAGACGGCAGAGCACCAGCTCGTATGCACTAGTTACTGGATGTTATGTCTTGCTTGAGTTTGGAGAAAATTAGATCTAATGTTAAAGAGATCAAGGTTTAATTTGAAAAGATATGGGGCCCATTCATGAATGATGATCATAATTTGATGACTTAGGCAGGGCTGCTCTGGGGGTTTTCTATTCGATGTCCGAGAGCCGATAGTCAATTCTTTACAATTTATTTGTTGGAGTATGGGGGGGAGGGGGTCCTTTTTTTTCTTTTGTTCTTATTTTTGTTATTTTTACAACTAGAATAGATTAGTCTATTTAGATAATCACAATATATATCTCAGTTTTGGAATATGAGGTGAAATTCCCAGAAGGGTTTTTCACTTTTTTGGGGAATTATAAGACAATGTATAATTGATATGGGACTCATATTCTGCATTGTGTTATATAAAAGCTAGAAAATTAATTAATATTTAGACAATATATACGTGTAATATTTCTCTATCAAATTAATAAAAATATTTTAAAGAGAAAAGACAGTTCAGAGCAGGGCAGCGGCAGAGGTTCAAACTCTCGTGGGAGGACTGAAGCGAGGTTTTGTTTGTCATACAGCCTTCCCCCTGTCACTGCTAGGGCTATTCACTCCTGATACTTTCTCAGAGAGGCGGACAGGCCGGCAACGGGCTTGGGTGTTTCAGCTGCTGGTGGGGGTGGGGGGGGAGTGCAAGCAGAGCAAGACATCCCCCAGGCACTTTTTTTTAAAGTGGCTACTTCACCCACCCCCACCCCTGCTCCAGTCCGATGCTGTCGCCGCAAAAAAGGTGGACAGAGGGATGAGGGACAGGGAGAAAGAGAGATCTGGGCCAGTTTTATCCTTTATATATAATATTAGTGATGAGACCGGGGTCTGAATCTGATTCCACTCGGACCAATATCCATCTGACAAGTAACTGAGGTTTAGGTGGGTTTGTGCCATGCATAAAACGCCCATTGATATTCCACGTTCCCAGTGACAGCAAATTAACTGGGAGTGTGTGGGGTCACTTTGAATATAAGGCTCTTGTCAGTTTCAGAAGAGATTCGCAAACTGTGTGGGGAAAACGGACGAAAGAACACGTGTATCTTGTGATGATCAATTATGCCCTGTAATAGGAAAAATATGATACTTAGAGATTCCGGAATTACAAAGTTTGCCACATACTCCGCTGGTTCTCGCTCCCTGAACCTGAGGAAATCAGGCCCTGTAGGTTCAGGTGGCCATAATTTAAAATCTTCTACCTTGGAATGAATAATAATCATTCCTCTTTGTTTTGACAAGATTGAGAAGGGCGGAATGGTTGGCCTAGCGGTTAGCACAATGCCTTTACAGCGCCAGCTTATGGTTCGAATCCCGCGCTATCTGTAAGGAGTTTGTACATAATCCCTGTGTCTGCGTGGATTTTTTTCTGGGGGCTCTGGATTCCACCCACCCTTCAAAAGTGGGGTGGTAGATTAATAGGGTGTCATTTTGGCAGCACGGACCCGAATTGGCCTGTTATTGTCCTGTATGTCTAATTTAATTTAAGATTTCAAAAGCTTTGTTTCGAGCAAATCAGGGAGAGGCTGGTTCTGAGGGCCTGGTGTGAGTAGACGTCACGAGCTCATTCTGAGTTCCAGTAATCCATTAGCAAAGCAGCTTTTCATCGGCAATAAAAACTGAGTGGCCAGTGAAGATCAGACAAAGCACCTTTCAGTGAGTCTTTGCAAACACGTACAGTAATTGAGTGCAGAAATTGCTTTTTAATACTGAGTGTTGCCATGGAAACGTTGAATGAAAGAAGAGCGATGGCTGAAACAGCAGAGTGAGATATTGAAGGGTGGGTGTGATGCGTGGCTGAGTGACATTTTGCGTTAGTCCTGAGTCCTGGACCCTCCTGAATTGTTTAAGCCCGGTAACGGAGCAGTCTGCCCACATGGACAATTTGCTCAGGATGTTTGCAGGTGACTCCGTGACTGGTGGAAAATGATCTTTTTCAATCTTTTTATTGGTTTTAATAAATGAAAAATACATAAGGTAATAATAATAAAGTAAATTAATATTGAGTTACAAGGATCAAATAGCAATGAAGAAGGTACATGTTATTAAATGGTAAAAAAACCCATATATTCCTCAACTAAGAATCAAACCCACCCTGTGAGGGTTGCTGGCCAAGTTAAAGAGTCCACTGCTCATAATAATAACTGTGGGGTCATGAAAAAAAGCCCCAAAATAATTAATCTATACGTTTTAAAAGTAATTGAGAAAAGTGAGAGAAAGTTAGGATCTATTGAATAATAATCATTCCTCTTTGTTTTGACAAGATTGAGAAGGGCGGAATGGTTGGCCTAGCGGTTAGCACAATGCCTTTACTGAGTCCTGGACCCTCCTGAATTGTTTAAGCCCGGTAATGGAGCAGTCTGCCCACATGGACAATTTGCTCAGGATGTTTGCAGGTGACTCCGTGACTGGTGGAAAATGATCTTTTTCAATCTTTTTATTGGTTTTAATAAATGAAAAATACATAAGGTAATAATAATAAAGTAAATTAATATTGAGTTACAAGGATCAAATAGCAATGAAGAAGGTACATGTTATTAAATGGTAATAACATATCCAACAGCATCTTACCGCTCAATTCAAAAATAGCAATGAAACTGGTGGAAGAGTACATCCATGACATCACTGAGGGTTTTTTTTCCCTGCAGTCATAAGTCAGAGCCCTTAAATGAGCCCCTGATTGAGTTTGTGGTTGAGGAGTCTGATGGTGGAGGCACCGACACCTCTTTCCAGAGGGCAGCAGCGAGTGAAGAGTGGAGGTCCTTGATGATCGGTGCTGATTAAGGAAGGTTCCAGATCAACTGGGGATGTGGGCCTAGGAGTGGGAGAGGGAATTTATCTCAGAGAAGTGAGATTTTGTCAGTCAGACCAGAGCAGGTCTTTGGTGGCACCTGTGCTCGCTCTATGCACGGCAGCTCCTGATCACTGCAGTTCCCCAGGGCTGCTCTTTCGACAGAGGAGATGCAGTAGGTTCTTCCACAGTATTGTCAAGTCTGTACGTTAGGAAAAGGTCTGAAAAGTTCCTTACAGACGACGGCCGTTTTCCTCAGTGCATTCACGTCTCTGCCACTGCCTGTATGTGAGTCTCTGTGTGCAGGTGAGTATCACTACTTCCTCCGTCAGAGTCTCTCTCTCTCCCCTGCCAGTTTGTCCATTTGCCTTTCTGTCTGTCTCTCTCCCCCCCTCTCTCTCTCACTCACACTCTCCTGTGCTACTGTCTGTCTGTTTCTTCTCTCTCTCCCTCTCCCCTCTCCCTTTACTGCCTCTCTCCCCCCCCCCCTTTTATGTGTCTCCTTCCCTCTCTCCCTCTGGCTCTCCACTCTCTCTCTCTCTCTCTCTCTCTCTCTCTCTTCACTCCCCCCACCCCGTCCTGTCTCTATCAGTGTACAAAATTATCTCTTTCTCCACCCTTCTCAGAGCAGGAGAAAGTGCCTGCAGTTCATTGTACTGAAAACGAAACATTAGTGCTTTGATTTTCCTTCCCAGAGCAGTCACAATTGTTGAGATACAATGAGGTATTTTCCATCTCTTCCGTGATAAACTTGCCTGCAGACAGTTGATGAGTAACGGCGCAGTCTGACTATCTCTGATAATAATTGCCACTTTTAAACTACCCTTGTCCCGGATAAATTGGTGCTGATAAATTAGACGGCTGTATGTCATTGCCCAACTCCCCCCTACCCCCATCATGGTGAAGGCTGAAGTCAGTGGAAGGCAGGAGCGAATATGATGAGATGGGGCACCGGAGACTGAGAGCAATCATTTGGGCTGAATACGGGCTGGGCAGGATCAATACATTGCCGTTCCGCTGAAGAACTCCTGCCCCAGGGTCTACCCGAGCAAGAAGGCTGCTGAGATCTACACCGCGGTTCAAGTCAGGGGAACTCACCAATTCACCAATACCTAAAGATTTAAGATCCGGAGTAAAAATTTATGTGGAGAGAAAAAATAACTAAATAAACCCTGCGTGTGAAAGAAACAAGGAATGATGACCGTTTTTGTATCGGAACATGACGATGCAGATGGTTTTCTCGGAACACAGCCCCTTTGTGATGGGGATGTACCACAGGCTCTTGCTCCTCCCCAATCAACCGAGGTTTGGATCAGGTACAAGGGACTGACAGAGTTTTACAGCTCGGAGACAGGCCCTTCAGCCCACTATGCCCATGCTAACCCTTGTGCCTATTTGGCTGCACAGCCACTGTATCCTCCACCTTGCCTTTTGTGTGTTTGTCCAAATGCCTCTTAAACATGTCCAATTCCACCAACTCCTCTGGCGCTGTCTTCTGTCACTCTCTGATTTCTGATATATCTTCCACCAAGCCCACGCCAGCCGTCCAACCCTTGACTCACAAGGCTTCGTTGTTCAGTAAATCTCCCAGAAAGGTAGCAGTGAGGAGAGGGGCACTATAGAAATGCACGTGTCTCGTATCCCTTTCCAGACACCATGATGCCCTCAGTGGCAGTAGAACATGACGGCACAGTACAGGCCCTTCGGCCTCTGTAAGCCTACTCAACAATCTCCAGGGGAGGCCAACCTTTTAATTTTTAATTTAGACGTACAGCACGGTAACAGGCCATTTCGGCCCAAGAGCACATGCCAGGGAGTGTAGGTTAATAGGGCGGCACGAACTTGTGGGCCAAAACAGCCTGTATGTCTAAATTAAAAAGTTAGCCTCCCCTGCCTCAAACCCATAAGCCTCTATTTTTCTTGCAACCATGTGCCTGTCCAAAAGTCTTCTAAATATCCCTATTGTACCAGACTCCACCATCACCCCTGGCAACACATTCCAGGCCCCCACAATTCTCTGTGTGTAAAAAAAAAACATTTTTTTCCCCTAAATTTCCATCCCCCCACCTTAATAAGATTTTCCACTCTCCCCCGGGATAAAAGTGCTGACTGTCCATCTCTCAGAATCTCGTAGACCTTTTTTTTTCCCATGGTAGGGGATTCAAAGACAAGAGGGCACAACTTCAGGATAAAAGAGCATCAATTTAAAACCGAGATGCAGAAAAATTTCTTCAGTCAGAGGGTCGTGAGTCTGTGGAACCTGTTGCCACGGGCGGCTGTGGAGGCGAAGTCGTTGGGTGTATTTAAGACAGAGATTGGCAGGTGTTTGAATAGTCAGGGCATCAAGCGTCTCGGGGAGAAGGCCGGGCAGCGGGACTGAGTTGGAGGATGGATCAGCTCATGATAGAATGGTGGAGCAGACTCGATGGGCCGATTGGCCTACTTCTGCTCCTGTATCTTGTGATCTCATCCATCTTCAAGTCAAAAGTGCGATGGCAGCCAAGGTGTGCAGAGCAAGAAACTTACTTGTGATCACGTAATTTCATTCATAATGTTGGTGTTAAGTATTTTCAATGGAGCAACCTTGGGCTCCTTTACAATGGTAATTGCAGTGAGTGCTCATTGAACCCCTACTTGGTTGGGGTTAAGGAAATGGAGGGGTTAAGTATTGAGCTGTCCGATCGTTTCGATCCCAGAACGCTTACCTTGCAGCGTGACAGATGACAGACCTCCCGTACTGGACCATATCCACACTCTGCCTTGCTATCTCTTGTCTTTCTCAGGGCGCTGAGCGGATACAGATGAGTTCATCAGAAATCTGCCTGTTTTTATATGACAGGTGAATGTATTTTTCTCTGCAGCAAAACTACACATCTCCTGTCTAACAACCCAAGGTCACAGCACTTAAGGGAACTAGAAATGCAATTTAAATGCGGACCAGCCATGTTTGAAAATGATAAAGATAATTTATAAGAGTCGTGGTTTCCTGCACAAACCTTTCGAATGGTTTCTAACAATGTAAATTTGAAGCTGTTAGCCCTGCCGACAGTCTCCCTGATAGATGGAGTGTAGCCAGCCGGGTTTCGTTTATTCAAATATGGCTCAATTTGTTTTCAGTGGGTTTTTTTTGCTTTTCCCCATCATGTGTGTTGGCTTCTCATAGAACACTGAAAGGCTCTTCAGCCCAACTCCTCTATGCTGGCCCATTCTGCACTAGTTCTAATTTGCCTGCATTTGGCCCACACCCTTGGGCAGCATGGTTAGCGCAATGCCAGCGATTGGGTCCGGGATACGAATCCAGCGCTGTCTGTAAGGGGTTTGTACGTTCTCCCGTGCCTGCTTGAGTTTCCGACGGGTAATCCAGTTTCCTCCCACCGTTTGAAAAGTTCCAGGGGATTTAGGTCAATTGGGTGTAATTGGGCAGCATAGACTTGTGGGCCGGAATGGCTGTATGTCTAAATTTTTTTAAACTCCTTCCTATCCATATCTCTGACTAAATTCTTTTGAATGTTGTAATTATACCACAGCTTTCTCCGGCAGCTCATTCCAGGTACAGACCACCCTCTGAGTGAAAACTTTGCCCCTAAGGCCCCCCTTAAATGTCTCCCCTCTCCGCTTAACCAGTCACCTCTAGCCCCTGAATCATCTACCCTGGGGAAAAGACTGAGAGCATTCACTTTACCCATGTCCCTCGTGGTTTTATAAACCTCCATGTCTGCGTTAACCCACTCTTCACCTGAATGCTTTCAACCCCATGCCAGAGTTACCATATTTACTCATGTAATAGTCGATGTCGGTGCTGTGCAAGAGGAGGTGTAAGGTACTCCTTCCGTCCAATAGCCTACAGGTCACCCTTGGGCAAGGTGTAGAACCAATCAGGGTCACGTGAGGCCATGGATTGCAGATGGTGGATGGTTTTTACAAGCAGATTCTACAAATTGGAATTTTGGTTGTGAAACTAAAAACACTGGGCAGATTAATCTGCTGATCAATGGGCAGGGTTACCTGTCCAGTACGGACACTGCAGCTGAAGAAGGCAACGGGAAACAACTTCAGTATAATCATGAACTCAACATCGACTACGGTCTCAGCTCAAAGATGGAGCCTTCACTGAAGAACTACAATTTGGAGGGTCAGAGATCACGATGGGATGGAGAGACGGGACGGCACCTGAATGAATGAATGGTCAATACCAGGTAAAAGTTGACCCTGATATTTTAGGCCCTGGCCACCCTCCCACCAGATGCCCGTCCATCTGAGCTCCTGATGCCCTGACCACAGACACTTGCCGCCAAATTACACCCAATTGGCCTGCAACCTGGTTTGTTTTTTTTTTGAAGGGTGGGAGGAAATCGGAGCCTCTGGGGGAAACCGGAGCCTCTGGGGGAAACCGGAGCCTCTGGGGGAAACCGGAGCCTCTGGGGGAAACCGGAGCCTCTGGGGGAAACCGGAGCCTCTGGGGGAAACCGGAGCCTCTGGGGGAAACCGGAGCCTCTGGGGGAAACCGGAGCCTCTGGGGGAAACCGGAGCCTCTGGGGGAAACCGGAGCCTCTGGGGGAAACCGGAGCCTCTGGGGGAAACCGGAGCCTCTGGGGGAAACCGGAGCCTCTGGGGGAAACCGGAGCCTCTGGGGGAAACCGGAGCCTCTGGGGGAAACCGGAGCCTCTGGGGGAAACCGGAGCCTCTGGGGGAAACCGGAGCCTCTGGGGGAAACCGGAGCCTCTGGGGGAAACCGGAGCCTCTGGGGGAAACCGGAGCCTCTGGGGGAAACCGGAGCCTCTGGGGGAAACCGGAGCCTCTGGGGGAAACCGGAGCCTCTGGGGGAAACCGGAGCCTCTGGGGGAAACCGGAGCCTCTGGGGGAAACCGGAGCCTCTGGGGGAAACCGGAGCCTCTGGGGGAAACCGGAGCCTCTGGGGGAAACCGGAGCCTCTGGGGGAAACCTACGCAGACACGGGGAGAATGCGCAAACTCCTTACAGAAAGCACAGGATTTGAACCTGGGTCACTGGCGCTGTTACAGCATTGCACTAACCCTGCCACCCCGATAGTGAGACGTCTCAGTAAAGACTGAGCGAGAGAGGTGGAAGAATGGTAGGGCGAGGAGTCCATACCTACAAACAAAAGATATTTATTGTCCATGTACAGTTTAAAACAAACTTAGTTTCATGTTCTATCCATGCAAGTCAATCCATCTAGCAGATTGTGCAATGTTAAACAGATTAAAGAAAAGAGAAAATAGTTTTGAGGCAGATTTCAGGGAGGAAATTCCGGAGGCTCGTCACCAACATTTTAAAATTTACACAGGCCCTTTTGGCTCACAAGCCCATGCCACCCAATTACACTCAATTAGCCCCAGTACGTTTTGAAGGGTAGGAAAGAAACCAGAGCTCCCAGAGAAAACCCACACAGACACAGGGAGAACGTGCAAACTCCTTACAGAGAGCGGAGGATTTGAATCCCGGTTGCTAGTACTGTAGCAGTGCCGTGTTAACTGCGACACTAACCGTGCTGCCCCATTGGAGCAGTAATGGCACTGACGACCGTGGAGATTCCACCATGACGGAGACCGGCCACTTCTCTGTGAACCTTGCCCTACCCTCGGCACCAAGGACCCGGTCTGTGTGATCACAGGCTGATTTCTATGGAAGTAGAACAAGTCTCTCCCGTAAGTCTAAAAATGTGCACACAGCGGATGTACGAGGTTGATGATGATAAACAGGAGAGGGATAACATTATGGAACTGTGGATAAACATGAAATTCCAGTGCACAGCCAAGTATGAGGAGGTTTTTAATCATCACTCAATTATTTCGACTTCCTGATGCTGCTGAGTTTCTTAATAAACGGAGTCTCATTCCAAAGTAAACATTCCCTCTCTCATCCATTACGTTATTGCTCCAATGTTTACTGCCTGGAGTTTCTCTGCACCAGACCTCACATTTCTCCTCATTAAATCCCACCTCCCTGCCCCATTCATTAGTCCGTCAATATCCCCCTTAACCACCCTATAACACTTTCAAATCCCTATTCGACATCCTAAAGCACCTTCATACTTCCTCACACCATAAAAGGAGGCCATTCAGGCCATTGTCTATTCTGGTTTATTGGACCATCCCATTCTCTTACTGATTTTCCTTGGAACCTATTCACCCAATCTTCTCAACAATTCTGTCACAGACCCACACACAGGGGCGTGCAGTGAATGGCAAGTAAATCCAAGACTTCCATTAAAGAGCTAGTATGGGCACAATGCACCAAATGGCCTCCTCCCACACAGTCTAATACTGCTACGGAACTTTATCTCTACAGAGCACTTGCCCGCAGGAGCAATGTTGATGGAAATCTCTCCCTTTCCCAGCCTCTTACATGCTCTGAATTAATTGTGTTTTAGATACTGTCAACTCTCCTTTATCCATTGCAAACAGGTTTAGGCCACAGAGGAGCACCTCAGGAATCTGTCACGTCCTGTCAGAGTTTCCAGTACAAGTCAGGGGACATTTAGGAGGCTTTTCATCGTGGCAGCCAACAGATGCCAGAGATAATGAAACTGTGCAAGGGTCTGGACAGGTTGGCAATGTGGGTGAATGCTGGGAGAAAGATGTTAATTGCCTTATTGTATTGGAAAAGAAAAAGTGGAGGTTTTTATGCAAAAGGACAGTAGTGTTACTCTGTACGAGGATCGTGTACGTGGTATCCCCTACAGAACCCAGTCTGAGTGGTATAGAGGGGGGTTTCAAGGAGTAAATCCAAGACTTTTTCCACTGAGGTTCGGTGAGAGGACATGGGTTAAAGATGAAAGGGAAGAAGTTTGGGGTGAACATTAGGGGAAGTTTCTTCAGAGGGTGGTGGGACACACAGGCAGCGAGCTGTTGGTGACTTGTGGGCGAGGAACCAAACACCAGGCTGCGAGCTGCTTTCGGCCTAGGCCACTCCAAACCGTTCCTATCCACGTTCCCGTTCAAATGTCTCTTGAATGTTAGGACAGACCTCACCTCTACCACTTGCTCTGGCAAGTACACCCAGCACCCTCTGTGCTTCCCCCCTCACCTTAAATCTTTGCCCTCGAGTTTTAGACTCCCTTCTCACTAACGAGCTGCCGGCTGAACTGATGAATTTTAACATTTAAGAAGAATTTGGACAGATACGTGGGTGGGAGGGGTATGGAATGGATGCAGATAAGTGACACTAGGGAGAATAATAGATCCGCACAGACTAGAAGGGCCAGAGGGTCGTTTTCTGTGCTGTAACATTCTTTAGTTCCAACTAATGGTCCTGATTTTGATCCTTCTGTCCCTCCCTTGCAGTCTTTTAGGGAGAGGGAACTTTGAAGGGTGGGAGAAAACCAGACTGACACAGGGAGAACATATAAACTCTTTGGAGACAGCACGGGATTCAAACCCGGGTCCCGATTGCTGGCGCTGTAAAGGCGTTGATCTAACCTCTACGCCAACGTGCCATTCAATCTCTCGCCTTGTTTGTTGGCGATAGGGAACCCCAGGAGGTGTCGTTGAGTTGCCAATGGTCCAACTGCTGGTTGGAGGTTGTCAGAAAGGGTGATAGGATGGGGCACTGAGACAGAAGCAGGAAAGAGCAATGGTGATGCAAATCAGGCACCGTTGGCCACAGGAGATTGACAAAAACTATTCTTAGAACATGGAGCTGCTCAAGGTACCTCCTGGGCAATACATTGGGTAGGCTACTGCTTTGTTCACTGCTCGCTCCATTAACAAATGATTCAGTGATACATAAAGGTTGTCAGAACAAACATTGCCAGTGAAGAGTGATGGTTGACTGTTGTGGGCCACAAGCATTTGTTGTTAGCTCCTGAAGTTGATAAGCCAGTGCGCACAAAGTTTACCAGCCCGACAGAAATGCGCTGTCATCTGGGCTGGCGAAGCTGCAAATGTCCCGGCTGATATTTATCCTTCAATCAACGTAAATGATCACCGGACCCGTGCCAGTTGTGTGCAGGCTAGCTGCCACGGGTCTTATAGCATAATGGGGGCGGTTAGAGTCAATGGCTCAAAGCTCCAGAGACCTGTGTGGAGTTAGCAAGTTCTCCCTGTGACCATGTGGGATTTGACATTTTTTTTAAATTTAAATTTAAATTCTGATAGGCGGTAATGGGCCCTTACGGGCCATGAGCCCGTGCTGCCCAATTACACCCAATTGGCGGTACACAAGGTCGCAGCGGTCACTTCGACCCCCCCCCAAACATTCGACGTGATCTGCCGGCATCGTTGTCTGAAGAGGGCACGCAAAATCATTAAGGACTCCTTCCACCCCCCTCCCCTGTACAGCATCTTTCAGATGCCCCTGCAGGGGAAGAGATCCAGGAGGATCAGAGCCAGCACGACCAGGCTGAGGAACGGCTTCTACCCCCGGGCAGCGAGAATGATGAATGACCAAAGGAACTGCTCACACTCACCCTCCGAGACTTTCATATCCACGAAGCAATATTTATTTATATAGGTGAAATACTAGTCCTGCATGTGTGTGTTATATCCGGTGTGTCAGCATGTTTAGAACCGATGACCAGAGAATGCTGTTCGTTGGGTTGTACTTGTACAATCAGATGACAATAAACGTACATTTTGAGCGGTGGGAGGAAACCGGATCACCCGGAGGAAACCCGCGCAGACACGGGGAGAACACACAAACTCCTCACAGACACACCCGGTTCAAACCCGGGTCACTGGCGCTGTAACAGCGTGGCGATAACCGCTATGCTAGCTGTGCCACAACTACTCTAACAGTGCACTCCTGTTTCCTTTGGATGCTCTGGTTTCCTCCCACATACCTTGGGCTAGGATGTAAGAGCCCACTGCAGATTGCCCCTGGTGAGTAGGTGAAGGGCTTTTTAATCACCTTCAATTTCACTCACTCCAACATTCGTGATCCTGCTTATTTATACTATTGAATTCCCGTCTTTTGCAGTTCCCTCCTTAGGTCCGTCCACCTCACTTACAATGCTCTGTAATACGTGGTCAGTATTTTTTTCTTGGCATCTGCTTGAATACCTTCTTAATTAAATCAGGCTGTGTCTGTGGGAAAATAAACAGAATTAACGTTTGGATCCGAGATCTTTTGGCTGAACCATTTTGCAACCATGAATAATTACTCTCTCCACGGAAGCTGCCTGACCTGTTGAGTGTTTCCAGCATTTGCCATTTTGTTTTATATCCAAGTGTGTGGTTTGGCGTCAGACATAGTGCAGTGGTGCTCCCTGTGAGATCTTTGTCTCCATGTTCATGGTTCAGAGAACAGGAAGTTTCTTAGTTCAAATTTGCTCATCATGTACGATAGGTTGGAATACTCCAACGTGGGTCTTTTCTGCAAGCAAGGCAAAGCTAGCATGGTTAGATGGAAGTGGTCAGGGGGAGCGCATGCACACACACCCCTAAACACACACACACGCATCTCTAAACATACACACACATGCGCATCCCTAAACACCCGCGCTCACACACACAGGCACGAACATGCACAGACACATACACATATGCACAAATAGGTGCACACACACGAATAGACAATCCCGAAACTCACTCTCTCTCTCTCTCTCTCCCCCTCACTCACTCACTCTCTCTCCTCTCTCTGTTGTCACCCTGTGGTGGTCCAGAGGAATTCCTGGAGCACACGGGGCCTACTGCAGTGGAACAGCCCATCCCACAATGCTGAAGTTGCTGGTCATCCCACTCAGTTCCTCCCACAGTGTGTGTTGCCAGAGAAATTTGTCGAGTGCGTTTGGCAGCAATAAAGTTGCTGATTCCTCAAGTTCTAGCTTTGATGTTAAAATGTGGTCATTCCAGGAGGATCCTTGAGAAGTGCCATGCACTAATGGATGTCAGCAAGAAAAAGAAGCAGATATTGCACTTTGTTCTCAGTCTGAGTGCTTGAACCTTCACTGATCGATCCCCTGCGCTGCTCTTTTCAGACCAAAACATCTTAAAGTGTGTGACCAGGAGTGGGAGAATGTAGCATGAAACTGAAACCGACTTCTGGGATAACTCATGAACAAGGAAATGACAGCAAAAGCCGATTAAATGGTGGGGTGCAGATAGTCTCTTGAAAAAGCAGGAAAGATGAAGGAGTGAGACAGAACCAGGTGGGTTGGGAGATGGTGTTGGAGGATTCTTCGCAGTAATCGTCAGCTGCTGTGGGTCTGAAGGAAGGGCCTTACCCCAGGGCAGAATGGAGAACCTGAAGGCAAAACTAAAATCGTGCAGATGTCGAAAGAGTGCAGCAGTTAGTGCAACAGTATTACAGCGCTGGCAACCCCGGGTTCGCATCTGGTGCTCTCTGGTGTCTGAGAGGGTTTTTTTCCCCGGGTGCACCGGTTTCCTTCCACCTTCCAAAACGTACGGGTTTGTAGGTTAATGGGTGTACTTGAGTGGCACGGGCTCGTGGGCCGTAAAGGGCTGCCAGCGTGCTGTCTGTCTAAAAAAAAACCCGGGCCCTTCAGGAGCCCTGATCACCACTGGAACCCTCATGAATCCTATTCCCGATACCTGGTTCTCATGAGCCTGTCTACAGCAGCCTGCAGCCTGATGTGAGTTCTCCAGACGCTCCACTTTCCTCCCACCCTTCAACACGTACAGGGGTTATAGGTTAATTGGGCTACTTGGCTGGCACGGGCTCACGCACAGAAAGGGCCTGTTGACATGCTGTTTGTCTAAATTTAAAAGCCAGGAAATGCTGAAACCACCCAGCAGACCAGGTAGCAAAGGAAAACTTTAAAAAATTGCAGAGATTGGAGAAACGTTCAGCGTCTCAGCCTTTTGTCAGAACTGAGTGAGAGACAGATGGAATCAGTGTTTGGAGGTTCAGGTGGCAGGTAGGAGAGGAAACCAAAATTCCCTCTTCTCTCCGTATTTCTCTTTCTGACCCCTCTCTCTTTCTCCTTCCTCCCTCCACCACTTCCCCCTGTTTTCCCTCTCACTTTCTTTCTCTCATTTTCCCTCTTTCTCTGTCCCTTTCTATCTTTTCTTTCTCCCCCTCTTTACTCCTCTCTTTCTCTCTCATTCACTCTCCCTCACTCTCTCTGTCACACACACCTCACCTCACCTTGCAGCGTGCGCGCACACACACCCTCCCTCCCCTCTCTCTCTGGGTTGTTCGATGTTACTGCTACCAACACCCAAACACACTTTTTTTTTTTTACACATGACACAACCGTAGAATATATTTTCCACTGAAGCCGGTGAGTTTAAAGAGAACCGTAAATACACAAGCAGTTTGGACCCCAGCTCTGGCTGCAAACCCCATCCTCATCGCTGAATGTTTGGAATCCCGACCACAGCTCCATCTGTGCTCCAGACTCCCAGCTTGCATCCCGGATGCACAAATGAGCTGACTACCGTTGTTCTTGCTAAACCCTGCAGGCTTGTGACTTTCCCAGACCCCATTCAGCTCCTTAACCCCAGAGTCTGTGCACTGCCAGGGAAGTTAAAGGCACAATAATTGATCACTGCAAGTTAAGAGCAACAAAGGATTCTGCGGGGAGGAGGAATTGGATTGTCATTGATTATGTGCTGAGAATTATGGCCTGTTTATAGATCTGTTGTTTCCTTGCAGAAGTTCCACCTGCCAATTATCTGGAAGTTGTGGACTTGTAGTGTTCTTCCCACCCCTCCTCCCATTCTAGTTGTACTTCTTCACTCCCAATATTCTGGCCAGGCCTTTCCAGATACACAAGCTACAGAAAGGATGCAGAGGAGATTTACCATGATTTTGCCTGGATTGGAAAATAAGGTTAGCAGAACTGGGACTTTTCTCTTTGGACTGAAGAAGGACGAGAGGTGACTTAATAGAGGTCTACGAGATTCTGAGAGGCAGAGATAAGGTGGACGGCCAGTGCCTGTTTCCCAGGGCAGGAATAGCTACACAAAGTGAAGGGAGGAAAGTTTTTACACAGAGAGATGTAGGTGCCTGGAATGCATTGCCAGAGGTGGTGGTGGTGGAGGCTGGAACATAAGGGGCATTGAAGAGACTCTTAGACAGGCGCATGGATGAAAGGAAAGTTCTGAGGTAGGAAGGGTTGAGTATTTTTTTTTGGTAGGAATATATGGGTCGGCACAACATCGAAGATGAAGGGCCTGGACTGTGCTGTAAAGATCTATGTTCTGTATGAGCTCATTGATTAGGAATGTCTGTACTATTCAAGCATTGGATTCATGACACTCAGTCTTGCTGTCATCTGGACAGCAGTCAAAGATCATGTCCTCTTGTGGACCAGGGCATCAGCCCAGCTGGGTGTGGGCGTGGGCCACAGTTTAAGTTCCCCGTCCACTACGTTGAAGTTGAATGGAGTCTCTGGATGATGAATCATGGCATCAACCCGGCGATATGAACATCTTTCCCAATCCCACTAATTCCGAGTGAAAGCAGGCAAGACCCAGCCTACTCAACCATTCAG
Source organism: Narcine bancroftii (assembly GCF_036971445.1). Lineage (NCBI taxonomy): Eukaryota > Metazoa > Chordata > Chondrichthyes > Torpediniformes > Narcinidae > Narcine > Narcine bancroftii. The sequence continues at coordinate 8,984,171 of NC_091479.1, read as the reverse complement.
CTCCCAGACTCACCAGCAATCCACACGCATCGGACGGAACCCTACCCTGGACTGACCTGACCCAACCCACAATCTGAGTCTCACCTGGCCAGGTGGCATACTACCCTGATCTGATCCTAACCATCACATTCAGGATCTTCCCTACAGCACCCTCAACCCAGCACTGAATGCCCCCACTAACAGGGGATTTAGAATCAAAATTTATTATCATGAATGTATCCCAAAATTCGTTGTTTTGGGCGGCATCTCACAGTGGCAAATATTGCTATAATTACAGTTTTTTTTAAATAAATTAATTAGTGGAAAAGAAGAGAAAATGAGGTAGTGTCTGTGGTTAATTTTCTGTTCAGAAATCTGATGACGGAGGGGAAGAAGCTGTTTCTGTACCTTTGTGGGTGTCATCAGGCTCCTGAACCTCCTTCCGAATGATAGCAGTATGAAGAGGGCATGACCTGGGTGGTGAGGGTCCTTGATGATTGAGTCTGCTTTCTTGAGACACCGTCTTTTAAAGATGTCCTTGATGGTGAAAACTGGTGCCCGTGATGGTGCCAGCCGAGTTCACAACCCTCTGTGGTTTTTTCTTGTCCTTTGCATTGGCACCTCCATTCCCGACAGTGGTGCAACCAGTCAGAATGTTCTCTACGGTACCCCTGTAGAAATTTGCAGGAGTCTTTGGTGGCGTACCAGATCTCCTCAAATTCCTAATGAAATATGACTGTTGGCGAGCCTTATCCTTGATAGTATCGACATGGAGACCCCAGGAATTTGAAGTTCTTACCCCTTTCCACTTCTGACCCCTCAATGAAGATTGGTTTTGTGTTCTGATTTGTTTCTAAAGCAGTGCATTGAAACCCCTGAGTGTTAGTGCGTTTCTTTCTGCCGGAACGTGACACGTGGAATTAGGTCCCAGCAGCTGGGGTGAGGTAGCTCGGTCAATCTCCCCTCCTCCTCTCCCTGACCCATTCTGCTCCATGGTAAATCCTAACAACTCACCTCTGCTTGGTTCTTCCTGCCCCTCCATCACCCCCTCACAGTCTGAGAAGATCTCATGTTGTTTGCTGCACTCTCCCACATGGGAATGAGATCCTCTTTCTCACTTCTCCAAAATTCTGGATTTTTTTTAATGATTATGAGTTTATTATCAGAATTCTTACCTCTGCAGCTGAACGGGTACTTGGAAATAAAAGCTATAAATTTAATTTAATTAAAAGAGACAATGAACATATAACTATTAAACATTAACAGTAATCCTGGTGCAAAAAAAATGCGGCAGTCAGTAGAGTCAACCGATCTGATTTATGTAGGGGGAGAGGTTCGAGAGCCTGATAGCTGTCGACAGAAACTGTTATTTTACCCAGCAATGGAGAAGGTACAGGAGTGGATTACAAGGATGTTTCAGTACTGTTAGTTAGTGCAATGATATCACAGGGTTCAAATCCTGCGCTGTCTGTGATGAGTTTGTACGTTCTCCCCGTGTCTGTGTGGGTTTCCTCCGGGTGCTCCAGTTTCCACCCACTCTTCAAAACATACCAGGGGTTGTAGGTCAATTGGGTGGCACGGGCTTATAGGCGGGAGGGCCTTTTACCATGCTGTATGTCTACATTTACATTTTAAAATAATTTAACTGGAAAACCAGCCATGAGCAAATGTTGGAAAGGCCAGGGTTGATGTTTCTTGGAAGGAACCAGCTGAGGTTTTATTGAAATGAGAACAGAAAACACTGAGATTACTCAGCAGGTCAGGCACCATCCGTGGAGAGGGAAAAAAAGTCACCAGTTCCAGTAAATGATTCAAAGGAGAGAATGTTGGCAATAGAAAATATTTCAAAGTCGCTGAAAAGGATGGTGGGTGGAGAACAGGGATCATTTGTTTATTGTCAGGTGACATGGTGAAGGCTTAACCTGCGCGGAGGAGGTGGAGATTGAGGAGATGAATGAAAACGGAAGCCTAACAGTCATATTCGTGCTGAAGCCCGAAACGTTGGTCCTGTATCTTTATCTGCTTTATAAAGGACACTGTTTGACCTGCTGAGTTTCTCCAGCATTGTTTTACTCGCATAACGGTCAAGCAGGGATACAGAACAGGAACTTCATCCCTATCCTTTACACTGATCTCCCCAGATTCTACCCTTCACCTACACTCTGGGGGGCAATTTGCAACGCTGATTAACCCACCCACCCATTGGATGTGGGAGGAAACAGGACTTTCCCACTGCTAAATTCTCTCTCCGGCCACCATCTACATTTGGAAGAATATATTTGCGTAGGGCTGCCAGCTAATTTTCAGTATATACTCCGCAGTCCCTCGGGGAGTTCCGCTGGCCACCCGTGGTTTGCAAAGCATGCTTTAAGGTGACCTGGCTTATGGGGGCCAGGTTTAAGGTGGTGTGTATTAATTCCTCCCTCCTTCTCATGCTCCACAATTTTGACAGTTTTCTACTCTGTCCTTCCAATTGGTGCTGCTCTGATTTGATTTCTGACAATCTTGTGTGAAAGCCCATCTGTTTGGAAGTGCCCTGCACATCTGCTTGACGTTACGTGCTGTGAGAATTGAAAGCGTTAAACCATTCACACCTGCCCTTAGTTACATGGGAATGAAGATTCTGTATTCATTCGTGCAGATAGGATTCAGCTCTGGCTGCTTCCCAGAGAAAGGAGCAAATCCTCGCAAGGCAGAGACATCACAGTTCGATGCAAAGTAAAGCCATCACTGCCACATCTGATCCAACTCTCCCAGGGTAGGGCCAGTACAGTTTACATGGAGATAAAACTCCCCCTACACAGTCCCATCGAACACTCTCAGGAAAAGGACAGCACACGATAGAACCTCCTCTGCATTGTCCCATCACCTATTCCTGGGGCCTCAATCGACGGAGTCCACACTAACCTATGACATACACCCAGGGCAGGGTCAGCACAGGCTGAATTCAGAGTAAAACTTCCCCTATAGTTCAGGTTTCCATACTTGAGGAAGGATGTATTGGCTTTGGAGGGGGGCTGCAGGGGAGGTTCATCAGCTTGCTTCCAGAGATAAGGGGGTTAACCTAGGAGGAGAGATTGAGGCATCTGGGAATTTAGAAGAATGAGAGGGGATGGAAATGTATCAAGTTATGTTAGAGGTAGATAAGTTATTTCCATTGGTGGGGGAGACTGGAACTAGGGGACATAGCCTCAAGATTCAGGGGAGTAGATTTAGGGCAGAGATGAGGAGGAACTGCTTTTCCCAGAGGGTGATGAATCTGTGGAATTTGCTGCCCATTAAAGAAGTGGAGGTGACCTCAGTAAATATATTTAAGATGTTTGGATAGATTTCTACATAGTAGGGGAATTAAGGGGTATGGGGAAAAGGCAGGTCAGTGGAGATGAGCCGATCATCAGATCAGCCATAATCACGTTGAATGGCGGAGCAGGGTCGACGGGCCGGATGGCCGACTCCTGCTCCTATTTCTAATGTTCTTACAATGTCCTCCCAGGGCAGGACCAGCACGAGATAGGTAGAGAATGAAGCTCCCCCCTACACTGTCCCATCGTACTCTCCCAGCGCAGGCCCAGACTGGGCTGGAAAGGATGCTGCCGTCTCCAGGGACGGTGTCCAGGAATTGTGCAGCATTTACAGGGAGCGGACGTGCCACCTGACTGCAGTTGGGTGGAGGTTGGTGATTCTCTCCTCCGTTCCATTGGCACCAATGGTTTTATTCCTCCTGCTTCACTCTGCAACATTTTCCTGAACTTTCATGCTGGAACTTGCCTAACTGTTCTCACCTGTCTTTTTTTGCCCTTCTGTTCCTCTTCTCTCCCTCTCCTCTCTCACCCCCTCCTCCCTTCACCATCACCCTCTGCAGTAGAGATTAAGGTCATTAAAGAACTGCCCTGGCCTCCTCCGGTGGGACAACTGGATAGTGTGATGCCGGGCCCTGAAGGGGAGATGCTGCCAGCTCACTCCCACGTGCAGCACCAACTCCCGCTCGAAGACACCAGCGGTGGGTCCAACAATTCACTCTGTTACCCGCTAAAGTGTAACTGCTTTAAGTGAAGCGTCCTCCCTCTGTGTTTGTCTGCGCAACGTGGGGGATGGGGGGGCGGCTCTCGGTCGTGACTTAGACCGATGATTGGATTCACCTCCCCCCCTTAATTTCTGAATGACACCGCCCCCCCCACCAAAGGTTGGTGGGATAGCCCCTGCCCATCTCACAGCACAGACTCCCTGCAGCCACCCCTTGCTCCCACCCAGCCTCTGCTCCTCCACTTGATCCAGATGCCCTTTCTTTCTCCTCTCCCCTCCTCATTCCCCTTCCGACCTCCTCTCCTCCGGCCTTCCCGCTCTCTTCATCCTCCCTTCCACTCTCCCTCCTCCACCCCTTGCCTCTCATTTCCCTTCTTCCATTGCCACAGTCCCCCCTCCCCTAAGCCTTCTAAATCCTCGCACCCTTGCCAACTCTCGACTAATGTTCACAACTTCGAAAAGCTTTAGGTTAACAAAGGGAAAGTGTTTCCGGTTGGTGTCAAGGAGAAAGTATTTTTGACATGTGTTCCTCGATGCAGTGAAATAGCTTTGATTTGCGTGCCATTCAAGCAAGTCATCCTATTATTGAATATAACAAAATAAAACAAATCCCAGAATATAGAGTTACAGAGAGAAAGTTCAGTTAAAACCGTGTTAAAACAGTGTATCAATTCTGCATGAACACTTTGCCCTTGGAAGTATCATCATTCAGGGCGAGAGATTGAATCACAAACATTGTGTGTACAAAGGTCCTTCTCCCGCTGGCCAATATTTATTTTTCAACAAGGAAGAGTGGAGTATCTTCTCATTATTATTTTGCTGTGTGCAAGTTGGCATTTTGTCTTGGCGGTGAGGTGCTTTGATCTCTCGGAGGTTGTCGAAAGAACTTGGGGTGGGGGGGTGGGGAAATGCATGTCATATTTCCTCTGGTGTAATGATCCTCATTGTTGAACACTTCTTTCAGTGAATAGAAAGACCCAGGTCGGTGGGCCATTTGGGAAATGTACACCCTTTCACAAGGTGAAGAGCCAGTGGATGTGGTGTATTTGGATTTCCAGAAGGCCTTTGATAAGGTACCGCACGGGAGACTAGTGGGCAAGATCAGGGAGCATGGAATTGGAGGTAAGGTGCTGACATGGATAGGAAATTGGTTAAGAAATAGGAAAGAAAGGGATGGAATAAGCAGGTCTTTTTCAGGATGTGACGAGTGGAGTGCCGCAGGGATCGGTATTGGGTCCTCAGTTGTTTGCAATTTATGTTAATGATTTGGATGAGGGGATTATTAATAACATGAGCAGATTTGCAGATGACACTAAACTGGGTGGCGGTGTGGGGTGTGAGGAGGATGTCATGAAAATGCAGAGGGTCTTGGACAGGTTGGGGGAGTGGGCTGCTGAATGGAAGATGACGTTCAATGTGAGCAAATGTGAGGTTATCCATTTTGGGGGCAATAATAGGAAAGCTGAGTATTATTTAAATGGAGACAAGCGAGGGAGTGGGGAGGTGCAAATGGAGCTGGGTGTACTTGTTCACCGGTAAATGAAGGCTAACATGCAGGTTCAGAAAGCTGTGAAGAAGGCAAATGGCATGTTGGCTTTCATAAAGAGGGGATTGGAGTATAGGAACAGAGACGCCCTTCTGCAGTTGTACAGGGCCCTGGTGACACCCCACCTGGAGTATTGCGTCCAGTTCTGGTCTCCAATTTTGAGGAAGGACATACTAGCTCTAGAGGGTGTGCAGCGCAGATTTACAAGGTTAGTTCCAGGGATGGCGGGGTTGACATATGCTGAAAGGCTAGAAAAACTGGACTTGTATCCGATGGAGTTTAGAAGGATGAGGGGGGACATGATTGAGGTATACAAAATCATCAGGGGGATAGACAGGGTGAAGTCGGATTACTTGTTCCCAATGATGGGGGAGACGAGGACTAGAGGGCATAGTTTAAGACTACAGGGTAGGCCCTTTAGGACGGAGATGAGAAAACATTTTTTTACCCAGAGAAGTGTGAATCTGTGGAATGCTCTGCCACAGAGGGTGGTAGAGGCAGATTCACTGATTATGTTCAAAAGTTAGATAAGACTCTAGTGGGCAAAGGAGTTAATGGTTATGGGGATAAGGCTGGAAAGGGGTACTGATAGTAGTGACCTGCCATGATCTGTAAAATGGTGGTGCTGGCTTGACGGGCCGAAGGGCCTACTCCAGCTCCTATTGTCTATTATCTCATATCGTTCAGACTTATTGTTCGAGTATATACATGACATCACATACACCCTGAGATTCCTTTTCCTGTGGGCCAGGCAGAATTACCACTAATTTGTAGTGCAAAAAAAAACTCTACTCATGAAAAGATCTGTCTGTGGAAGAGAGAAATGTAAACAAGAAGGAAGTGGGTGGTGGGGCATCAACACCAAGGAGACAGAGCTCATCCTGCCCTGGAGCCCTGTGGCACAGCTTGGTGTGGAGAAGCAGGCCACCACAATGAAAAGAAACGTGTAGCTGTTTGAATTGTTGGGACATTCAGAGTCGGTGTCAGATCAAATCTAATCTTGGGGGTGGGATTAGGGTAACCGCGGGGTGGGGGAGCACAGATTTTTCGATGGTGTCTGATGGGCCGAAGGGCCTACTCCAGCTCCTATTGTCTATTGACTAGGGGTGTAGCAGTGGCGACGGCATTGTCAGGCTGGATGGGTGTGGGGGGCACAATAACTCATTTTGGGGAGGGGGGGAATGGCCTGCAAATGCCGACCCTGGGGACACTGGATATCTGTTGCAAGGGAAGCGCTCCGACCCTCCGAGGCCCTGAACATACAGGATCGGCAAGTTATTAGTATATGATATTGGTGGTTACTTTTCAAAACATATTTGGCCAGATCTGTTCATGGACTCCAAGAAGCCTGCTAGTTGACTGTTCCATCTTACCTCAAAATAGTAGTACTGTTCATGCTCTTGGTCAGTCTCCCAGGATCAGCCCATCGAGTCTTCCCCACCATTTAATCATGAGCTGATCTATTTCCCCACTCAGCCCCACTGCCCGGCCTTCTCCCCATAACCTTTGATGCCCTGGCTAATCAAGAACTTAAATACCCCCAATGACCCAGCCTCCACAGAATCAGTTGGCAAGGAGCGAAGAGGCGGGAGTGTGCTGTGCTGAACGGACGTTAGAGTGGTCCTAATTTATCTATTTATTTAAAAAGTCAGGTGTGTATTTATTTATTTAAATTGTAAGGGGAAGGGTTTGTTGGTGTAAATTTAAAGTTAAAGTAGTTAATTTAATTTTAAGTTAAAATTTAAAAGGGAGGAGGGGGGCTAGTGCGCAGGCGTGTGGTGACGTCAGCAGGGAGAGAGTTTTAAAAACAAAGAAAACCTTACCTCAGTTGAGGTCCAGTTGGCAAGGAGCGAAGAGGCGGGAGCGTGCTGTGCTGAATGGACGTGAGTAGAGTGGTCATTTAGTCTTAATTAAGAGTTAATAATTTAGGTGGGGATTGCTGTTCAGTGCAGAGACAGTAATTGAATAGGGAGTGCAGGTGGGAGTAATTAAAGGAAACTGGTTAGGATTGGACAGTGCTAGTGGTCACATTGGGTAGTGTATTAAAGTAAAGGAAAGGTTTTTGGGAGTGGGAGCACAGGTTGAAGATGAGTCACTGCACATTAAGGTAAGATAGTCTTTATTACTACTTCATTAGGGTAAAGGATGAGTGTTAGGGCTGTGTGTTGTTGGGAGTGCCAGATGTGGGAGGTCCTGGAGTCTTCCAGACTCCCGGATGTCCATATCTGCACGAGGTGTGTCGAGCTGCAGATTCTTAGGGACTGTGTTGGGGAACTAGAGCTGCAGCTCGATGACCTCAGGCTGGTTAGAGAAACAGAGGAAGTCATAGACAGGAGTTACAGCCAGGTGGTCACGCCAGGGCCACGGGAGGAGGAAAGGTGGGTAACAGTTAGGAGAGGGACAGAAAAATGTAAGGTGCCAAAGAGGAGCCCTATGACTATAACCCTCAGCAATAAGTACGCCTCATTGAGTACTGTTGAGGAGGACATCAAAGTTGGGGGGAGCAGCAGTGGCTGTGCCTCTGGCACAGGGTCAGCCCCTGTATCTCAGAAAGGTAGGGAAAGGTAGAGGAGGGCAATAGTGGTAGGGGACTCCAGAGTTAAGAGGACAGATAGGGGATTCTGTGGACGCAGCAAGGAGAACCGGATGGTGGTTTGCCTCCCTGGTGCCAGGGTCCGGGATGTTGCTGCTCGTGTCCCGAATATCCTAAAGTGGGAGGGACAGGAGCCAGAGGTCGTGGTACATGTAGGTACCAATGACACAAGAAAGTTTGTAGTAGGAGCCAGAGGTCGTGGTACATGTAGGTACCAATGACACAAGAAAGTTTATAGTAAGTATTTGAATGTGGATGGGCAGGTGATAGAGAAAGGAAATGCTCTGGAAGAAGATGAAGGGCAATTGGCAGGAAAAGGAAATAATGTTGTTATTAAAGATGAGGGAAAACAGGGATTAAGAATTGGGAAATCTCTGAAATTCATATATTTTAATGCCAGGAGTATTGTAAAAAAGGTGGATGAGCTGAAGGTGTGGATTGATACTTGGAAGTATGATGTGGTAGCGATTAGTGAGACATGGTTGCAGGAGGGATGTGATTGGCAACTGAATATCCCTGGGTTTCGTTGCTTTAGGTGTAATAGAGTCGGAGGGGCAAGAGGAGGTGGTGTTGCATTGCTTGTCAGGGAGAATATTACAGCGGTGCCTAGGAAGGATAGATTAGAGGGCTCGTCCACGGAGGCTATTTGGGTGGCACTGAGGAGTGGGAAAGGAGAGGTTACACTTGTAGGGGTGTATTATAGACCACCCGGAGGGGACCGAGACCTAGAGGAGCAAATCTGTAGGGAGATAGTGATATTTGTGATAAGCACAGGGTTGTAATTATGGGAGATTTTAATTTTCCACATATATATTGGGAAACACATTCTGTGAAAGGGCTGGATGGGTTAGAGTTTGTGAAATGTGTGCAAGATAGTTTTTTACAACAATATGTAGAGGTGCCGACCAGAGAAGGAGCAGAGTTAGATCTACTGTTGGCAAATGGGATGGGTCAAGTGACGGAGGTTAGTGTTGGCGAGCACTTCGGGTCCAGTGATCATAATGCCATCAGCTTCAATGTCATTATGGAAAGAGAGAAGTCAGGGCCAAGGGTTGAGGTTTTTGATTGGGGGGAAAAAGCTAGATTTGAGGAGATGCGAAAGGACTTACAGGGTGTGCATTGGGACAATTTGTTTTATGGGCAGGATGTAGTAGAGAGATGGAAGTCTTTTAAAGATCAGATTTTGAGAGTGCAAAAGCTTTATGTTCCTGTTAGGTTAAAAGGAGGGCCAAAAGGTTTGAGAGAGCAGTGGTTTTCAAGGAATATTGGAAACTTGGTTCGAAGAAAAAGGGAGGCGTACATTAGATATAAGGAGATGTTTGAAAAATACATTGAATGTAAGAGGAATCTTAAGAGAGGAATTAGGAAAGCTAAAAGAAGGTACGAGGAGACTATAGCAAGCAGGGTGAAAATTAATCCAAAATGGTTCTACAAATATGTTCATGGTAAAAGGAAAGCGAGAGACAAAATTGGTCCCTCAGAGAATCAGAGCGGAAAACTGTGTGTGGAGCCTAGAGAAATGGGGGAGATATTGAACAGTTTCTTTTCTTCGGTATTCACTAAGGAGAAGGATATTGGGATATGTGAGATTAAAAAAAAGCAAATTGGGTAAATATGGAGAATATAGTGATTACGAAAGATGTAGTGTTAGGGCTTTTGAGGAATATAAAGGTGGATAAGTCTCCGGAACCAGACGGGATCTTCCCCAGGACATTGAGAGAAGTAAAGGAGGAAATAGCAGAGGCTCTGACGGTAATTTTCCAAATGTCATTAGAGATGGGGATAGTGCCGGAGGATTGGCGTATTGCGCATGTGGTTCCGTTATTTAAAAAGGGTTCAAGGAGGAAGCCTGGCAATTATCGGCCTGTAAGTTTGACGTCTGTGGTAGGTAAATTAATGGAGAAAGTTCTTAAAGATAGTACTTATAAATATCTGGATAGACAGGGTCTGATCAGGAGCACTCAACATGGATTTGTGGGCAGAAGGTCCTCTTTAACCAATCTGATTGAATTTTTTGAAGAGGTGACTAGGAATGTGGATGAGGGTAGCGCGGTGGATGTTGTCTATATGGACTTCAGTAAGGCCTTCGATAAGGTACCACATGGAAGGTTAGTTAGGAAGGTGCAGTCCTTGAGTATAAATTTTGAGATGGTCAAATGGATTGAACATTGGCTGAAGGAGAGAGGCCAGAGAGTGGTAGTGGATAATTGTCTGTCAGGTTGGAGGCCGGTGACCAGTGGTGTGCCTCAGGGATCTGTATTGGGCCCATTGTTGTTCGTTATATACATTAATGATCTGGATGATGGGGTGGTGAATTGGAGATTAGTAAATATGCAGACGATACTAAGATAGGTGGAATAGTGGATAATGAAGAAGGTTTTCAAGGATTGCAGAGGGATTTGGGCTGCTTAGAAAAGTGGGCTGAAAAATGGCAGATGGAATTTAATGCTGATAAGTGTGAGGTGCTTCATTTTGGTAAGAAGAATCAGAATAGGACATGCGTGGTAAATGGGAGAGCATTGAGGAATACAGAAGAGCAGAAAGATTTAGGAGTAACGGTACATTGTTCCCTGAAGGTAGAAACTCACGTGAATAGGGTGGTGAAGAAGGCTTTTAGTATGCTGGCCTTTATCAATCATTGCATGGAATATAGGAGTTGGGAAGTGATGTTGAGGTTGTATAAGGCGTTGGTGCGGCCTAATTTGGAGTTCTGTGTGCAGTTCTGGTCGCCTAATTATAGGAAGGATATAAACAGAGTGGAGAGAGTGCAGAGAAGGTTTACCAGAATGTTGCCTGGGTTTAAGCATCTGGAGTATAGGGAGAGATGGGACAGATTAGGTCTTTATTCTTTGGAGCGTAGAAGGTTGAGAGGGGATTTGATAGAGGTATTTAAGATTATGAAAGGGATAGACAGAGTGGATGTGGATAGACTATTTCCATTAAGAGTAGGAGAGATTGAAACAAGAGGACATGAGTTAAGGGGCAGAGGTTTAGAGGTAACATGAGGGGGAATTTCTTTACTCAGAGAGTGGTAGCGGTGTGGAATGAGCTTCCGGGAGAAATAGTGGCGGCAGAGTCAATTTTATTTTTTAAGAAAAAATTGGACAGGTATATGGATGAGAAGAAGGTGGAGGGTTATGGTCATTGTGCAGGGAGGTGGGACTAGAGAGGAATGTTTGGTTCGGTGCAGACTAGAAGGGCCTAATGGCCTGTTTCCGTGCTGTAATTGTTATATATGTTATCAAGAACTTGCAACAGAATTCAATGTTTTGTGGAAACATCTTAGTGCAAACATTTATATAAACCACCTTACAAAAAAAATTAAAAATAGAACACAAAAAGTCTAAGTAAGGCAACAAATTCCACAGATTAACTGAGAAGAAATTCCTCCGACTCCTGGATCTTGGTTGCTACGAGTTGAAATGACCTTTTGCATGTACTGAATCAGGACGTGGTGTTTGGCCGTTTGTCGAACACAGGAGATGTCCACCGCTGGTCAAAGAGCTGTGCACCTCAGATGCAGGCTCTTCGGCTCACCATATCCCTGCTGGCCCCTTGTCCGCATTAGGTCCACAACTTTGTCTGCTTGTCTATTCAAGTGCCTGTCTAAATGTCTCTTAAATGTGACTATTATATCTTTTTCAATCTGTTTATTGAGTTATATCAAACAAGAGGAGAATTACATTTCATTCATGTATTTACAAGTGTGCATACGAAAAAGAACATAGAAGTATTTAACAAATATGTATTAACCATAAACTTCTTCTCTTGTAAAACCAAAAGAAAGAAAATATTTTTATTGCAAAATCTAAAAGAAAAGAAAGTTGGACTGGGCCATCCGTAAAGGATTTCCTGGTTAAGACCAAACTGACCAGAATGAACTAGGAGAGAATCCAGAATAAGATTTTAATTTTTAAACTTATGGAAATATTGGAATAAACAGTTGCCAAACTTCTTCAAATTTAAAAGATGGATCAAATGCCCGACTCCTCATTTTCTCCAAACATAAACATGACGGCAGAGAGTCGAGTGGGTGGTTTCGGATCCTACCATTTACATAATAGGGCTTTTCTAGCCAATAACGGTAAAAATTATTCGCTGTGCATAGACAGACATACGCCCAGTCTTTGTTGGTATGATTCAAAGATAGCTGTTAATAGATTTGGTTGTAATTTTAATCCTAGAACTTTTGTTAGGGTTTCAAAGAGACCTTTCCAGAAATTATCTAGTTTTGAACATGACCAGAACACATGAGTTAAAGTTAACTTTGCACCTATCACAAGTAGGGTTTACACTGGGGGAAAAGTACGGGCCAACTTACCTTTAGAAATATGTGCCTGATGTATCACCTTAAACCGAATCAAGGAATGAAGGGCACGAACTGATGAAGTATTGCATCTGACTCCACCACTGCTTGCTGTGTAAAATACTTTCCCCTTAAATCTCCTTTAAAGCTCCTTCCTCTCACCTTAAACGTATGCACTCTTGTGTTTGATACCCCTACATTGGGGAAAGATTCTGACTCTATATTATGTAATGCAGCCATCTAAGCGAGGGCCGTAGAATATTTAAAGAGTGGTGGGGGGGGGGGGGGGGGGGTTGCTATGGACTGAAATCTGCGTTTTTTTTTAAATGTAGTTGGTAGGAGAGAAGTATAGAATAAAGTAACTTGAACATGACTGCTTCACCAGGAAAGAGGCACATCGACTTTGAACAGAGTCCTAAGGGGGCCATAGCCAAAAAAGAAAATTGAGAATGTCTGATCTAAGGCTCTTTTAATTTTATAGGCTTCTATCAAATCACCCTTCAGCTGCCTTCGCTCCATGGAAAACCAGCTCATCCAATCCAATCTCTCCCGTTCAGGCAACATCTTGGTGAATCTCCTCTGCCCTCTCTCTAGCACCACCACATCCTTTCTATAATGTGATGACCAACGCTGCACACAATACTCCAGGTGCGGTCTAACTAGTGATTTGTAAAGTCACCACATAACGTCCCAACTCCTGTACTCTTAGCAAGAAGGCCATATTCCTTCTTCAACAGCCGATCTATCTGCATTGCCACTTTTGGAGAACTATGGACTTGAATCACAAGGTCCTGCTGTTCATTCATATTCCTCAGTGTCCTGCCATTTTATTTCACTACTTGTTGGGATTATATCCACACAATTTACCACCAGATCCTGGTCTCCTCATTATCCATAACACCACCATAACACCACCGCAGAGTCACTGCTCGACTTCTCACAGGTCCATGAGATTCTGTCCAAACCCTATCCTTTAAGCTCCCCAGCTCTCCCTGTCCCAATCCAAGCCTTCCCTCTTTGCCTCTCCTCCCACCATATCATCCTTCTTCCCGTCCCCTCCCAAACGTTCTCCTTCCCAGCCATCATCCACAGAACCGTAGAACATTACAGCACAGAGATAGGCTATTCAGCCCTTCTAGTCTGTGCTGCCTGGTCCCACTGACCTGCACCCAGTCCATAGCCCTCCATACCTCTCCCATCCATGTACCTGTCCAAATACACAAGACCACAAGATAAAGCAACAGAAGTAGACCATTCAGCCCATCGGGTCTGCTCGCAACTCCACCCTGAGCTAAACTGTTCTCACATCTAGTTCCAAATTCCGGCCTTTTCCTTGATACCCTGACTAATTAGATACCTACCAATCTCCTCCTTAAACTCCCCCAATGATCAGGCCCCCACAGCTGTATGTAGCAATGAATTCCACAAATTATTCTTTTAAATGTTAAATGCTGGCAGCTTGTTCCACACTCCCACCACTTTGTGTGAAGAAATTCCCCTCTAAACCTTTCCCCTTTCTCCCTTAACCCATGTCCTCTGGGTTGTATCTCACCTACCCTAGCCTACCTCCAATCATTTTGTCTATACGTTTGTAATTTTAAAAACCTCTGCCAAATCTCCCCTCATTCTTCTACACTCTAGGGAATAAAGTCCTAACCTGTTTAACCTTTCCCTGTAACTCAGTTCCTGAAATCCCAGCAACATTCTAGTGTAGAGCTCGTCGAAAGAACCAAAGACTTGTTGATCCAAACCAAGGCTTTTATTAGCAAAAGACAGGAGCTCTTCACAGGTGGCCGACCAGTCTGACCTGGCTAGGGACACAACCCTTTAAGGCCCAGACAGTAGGCGTGGCTTAGCTCTCAGCCAATCGCTGTAAGCACAGTCTAGATACTGTAACTATATACACTATATACATTGTTGATAGATCTGGACTATTACATCTAGTAAATCTTCTCTGCCCTCTTTCAATCTTATTGATATCTTTTCTGTAGTTTGGTGACCAAAACTGCACACAATACTCTAAAATTTGGCCTCATTCCATCCCTCTCCTCTGTCAGCCCAACCTCCTTGGGCACTGCCTCACCTGCCTTACTACCCCTATTCTCTGCTCACGCACATCCCATCTTCTCTCCCTTCACCCATCCACCCTACTTTCCATTGACTCCCCAACCTCATCCCATCCTCTCTCCTTCCCTCTTTCACACCTCCTGCTCCCTATCTCCTCTCTCCCCTCCCCATCATCCCTAGCCTCTCCCTCTTTCTCCTCCTGCCCTCCCTTTCCCTTCTCTGCCTTACCCCTCTCCCACTCCCTTCTTTCCCCTCACTTGGATTCTTGAAATTAGCATTGCACTAGCATAGCAAATCCCCTACATTGACAGAAATGGGGTCGTGCGGGTTAAACAATGCTGTGACTGCATGCCTTGTGTGATTTAACTCAGCTGACGTTCCCTTGTTGAATAGACTGGTGTTTGACAGCATGTTAAAGTCTTTTCCCCTCCCACTCCCACCACTACAAAGCTGTTGAAATGTATATTTCTTTTTTTAATGGACTGCTGTAACCACGTGGCACATAGTCATCTGTACATAATAAATCATTTATTTTTTAAAAAGAAACTCTTCTGCGCTTTCTTATGTTCACGTCCATCTCCATGCAAGCTTCCGGCTGGGACCAGCTGCATTTCCCCATCCATCACCTTCTGGACACCAATAGATTGAAGTCCAGACCTCTGCTCCGTGGGGGTAGTTCAGCCAGTGAGTGCTCGATCTCCTCTGACTGGGTTGATTCTCCGCGCTGAAGGATTCTCTGCGGAGCTTTTACCGAGATCCATTTCAACTCTTTTGACAGATTGGAGTCGTGGGCTTTTACAGCATGGAAACAGGCCCTTTGGCCGATCTTTTCCAAGCTGACTAGGCTAGTCCCATTTGCCTGAGTCTGGCCATGCCCCTCTTAACCTTTCTACCCATGCACCCATTTCTTTGGCATTACCATTGTCCTTGCCTTTCTGGCAGCACGTTCCACAACACGACCAGTGCCCTTTGCAAGATTACAATCCTCTCACTTTTACCTCCTCCTGTCCTTGCTCTTCCAACCCCACCCCTCGCAGTTAGAACCATAGAATACTCCAGCACTGAGCACAGGCCATTTGGCTCTTCTAGTCTGTGCCAAAACATAATAATGACTATTACAGATATACAAAGTAAATATAGTTAAGTATAAGATTAGAAATCAAAACTTTCAGCTTTTCTTGTAAAAGACCGAGTTTAGTACGAGGTCTATTGAAGTAATCAGTCTTGGTTTTAATCCATACTTGCTGAATGAAACCTTGTCTGGAACTGTCTTGCATAACCCTCCAGACCTCTCTCATCCATGTATCTATCCAATGTATTCTTAAACTTAATCTGTGATCCCACATTTACCACGTCAGATGGCAGCTCATACCACACTCCCACAACTCTTCCCTCTAATGTTTCCCCAAGATCTCTCCCTTTTCACTCTAAAGCCTTGTCCTCTTGTATTTATCTTTCCACAATCTAAGTGGAAAGAGCCCTTCTCGCATTTACTTTGTCTATACCTCTCGTAATCTTGTATACCTCTAAAATCTCCCCTCATCCTTCTACACTCCAAGGAATAAAGTATTCACCTGTTTAATCTTTCTCTGTAACTCAACTCCTAAAGACCCGGCAACATCCTAGTAAATCTTCTCTACACTCTTTCAATCTTATTGATATCCTTCCTGTAGTGTGGTGACCATAACTGCCTACAATACTCCAAACTGTGCCTCACCAATAACATCCGAACCCTTGTGCTCAATACTTTGATTTATGAAGGCCAACATGCCAAAAGCTTTCTTCACAACCCTGTCCACCTGTGATGGCCTTTCCAGAGAATTATGTATCTGTATTCCTAGATTCCTTTGTTGCTCTGTACTCCTCAGTGCCCTACCAGTTCAACAACAGCTTGCATTTATATAGTGCCTTTGATGTGAGAATTGCAAACCCTTCATGAGAATATTACCAAGCTCATGAGATGTGACCAGATGCTCAGTCAAAGAGGGAAGGTTTAATGATTGGGTTAAAAGAAGAAAGGAGAGGTTTGGGTGGGGGATGGGGGGAATTCCAGTCCACCAAGGCTCAGCAGTGAAAGACACGGCTGCCAAAGGTCAAGAGAAGACTTGGGATGGACAAGAGGCCAGGCTGAGAAGACTTGGATAACTCATCAATCTGCAGAAGGTAACAGAGAGAGGGAAATAAAGATTCACCATGATAGTAGGAGAAAGAGAAGCAAAAGAGAGACTAACTGGGTGTCCGTGGATTCACCTCCGATGCTCCCACATTCTCTGCAGCTGCCACAAACTCCTGTTCAATCCATGGGCAACGTGAGCTCCAGGTCCAAACCTCTGGCTCGATCAGGAAGCCTTCAGTGCCCAAGACCCTTCAGGAGCCCTTCAACACCCTTTCAAATCTCTGCTCCAATACCTGTTTTAAAAAAAATTAGACATGCAGCTCAGTAACAGACCATTACAGCCTACAAGTCCGTGCCGCCCAATTTACACCCCATTAACCCACACCCCCAGTACATTTCAAAAGGTGGGAAGAAACCAGAGCCCCCCGGAGGAAACCCACACGGACACGGGGTGAGACCAGAACTAGGGGATTCAGCCTCAAGATTCAGGAGAGCAGATTTAAGATGGAGATGAGGAAAAACGTTTTCCCATAGAGTCGTGAATCTGGAATTCCCTGCCCAGGGAAGTAGTTGAGGCAACTTCATTAAACATATTTAAGGTTCAGTTAGATAGATTTTTACATAAAAGAATTAAGGGATATGGGGAAAAGGCAGGTAGGTGGAGACGAGTCGATGATCAGATCAGCCGTGATCTTATTGAATGGTGGGGCAGGCTCGATGGGCCCAGATGGCCGACTCCTGCCCCTATTTCTTATGTACAAACTCCTTACAGACAGCGTGGGATTTGAACCCTGGTCCCAATCTCGCACTGTAAAGGCATGGCGTTAACTGCTACGCCAACTGCGCTGCCCCACGAGATCGTCTCGAGCAGCCCATGTGGGCGCCTCAGTCACTGAGCCCCTTGCTGGTCCGCTGCCTGCTGCAGTTTAGGTAACATGCAATGCACCCTTGTGTGGCATGTTTGTGACCCTTGCCCTGTCTGGCTTTCCCTCTCCATCACTCTGTCCTTGACTCCCAGGTAACTGGATCCCATCAGAAATGCCTCTCTAAACCCTTCTCCCATACCAAGATTCACAAGCAAATGGGACTATATCGGGCAAGTAAGTAAAGCACCAAAGTCTGCAGACACCGTGGTTGAAGTAGAAACTCAGTTGGTTCATCATAGCTTGATGAAGGGCTCAAGCCTGAAACATAAACGTACACTGTTTGGCCAGCTGAACATCTACAGAATTGTGCTTTTACTTCATGAAGGAAGTTGGTCAGTAAGGGCCAGTGGGGCCGAAGGGTCTGCTTCCCTTGTGGTACAGCGTGGTAATTGCGTTAACCTGGAGAAAGCTGAGCTTCTAGTCCGGTGGGATTAGAACTGGGAACGTAAGAGGCACGACACACTGTGCGTGGAGTTTGACCAGCTTAAAGGTGAGGAAAAGAGTTGGGGGGGGGGGTCAGGGGAGCAGGACATGGGGCAAAGGGTGTGGGACTAAAAAGCATACATGCTGGGAAGACACAGCTGGTCAAACAGCATCTGTGGAGTTGGTGTCCTGGGCCCGATGTGTGGGAGGCTCCGGCAGTGAGGCTGCAGAGAGGAGGAATTGTGGAGGGGGGGGGCACATCTGCGATTCATAGAGCAAGTGAAGCTCAATAGTGAAGTCAATAATGTAGGCGGGGTGAGGTACTACAGAGGGACAGGCTAGAGATTAGGGCAGGAGGGAGGATGAGAGAGAGATTGGGGGAGAGTGTGAGAGGAAGAGAAATAAAGAGAGGGCACCTGGTGTCAGAGCAAGAGGGTCAAAGAAGGAACAGGTGAGGTGGAGACAAGGAGAGAAGAAGACAGGCAGAAAATGTGTACGAGCGAGGAGTTGGGAGTGAGGGAGCAGTAGAAGTTATTCCACTTCATGGCAGCGAACTTTTTTCATTCAACAGCATTTGATAGCGAGCTCGTTATTCTCCAATTTACAATCCTGTGTTTCAGGGGGATTAATTAACTTCTGCACCAAACAAATCTAGGAAACTAAAAAACACACATTTTTGGTTATTTTCAAGGAAGCCTTTTGTTGTCTGTATTTTGGGAGCTGGGGACAGGAATTTGACAATGGGACTACCTTTTTATTTCAAAGGGTTTGCTTCCTGAAAATAAATTGGGGGTTATGATAGACATCTTCAAGCTGAACCCAAATATAAGTTCAGACTTGCTGCATCAAGTTATCTTTATCATGGCCCATCCCTTTGCGATCGAAGATGAACACGGTGCCTTGTAGAGTTAGAGAATTTATTGAATTTAGCATTAAGCGTATACTCGCCACAAACGAAACAACACCTGTTGCGACACTGATAAGATTTCTGCTGTATTGAATCTTCCTGAAGACAATAAATGCTATTGTTAACTACGCTCACTATCCTATTGCCTGAAGAACATGTGAATCAACATGAGTTCAATCTGTATCATCGTAATGCACAGCATCTGTATGTGTGAGCTGCTTTTAGTCTGTCTGCATCTATCCCGTCTAAGCATGCCCAGGCCTAAGACAACATTTGTATAGCACCTGCACTGAGTGTATGCTTGGACTGACCAAAACAGCTTGCTTTGTGGGCAATGTTCTAGTAGATTTAAAATAGGACAGGAAGTCACAACAAACATTGTTATAGCTAACAAATGGTACATCATTGGAATTTTTTGATGTGGATTTTTGCCTGCTAAAAATTATAAAATACACCCAAAAGTGTTCAGAAATTATACATTGTTCAGTATTAGGTTTAACCTCAGCTGCCAGGACTACTGCCGAGCCTCCTTATAAGGTAGTGAAAGGACAAGCGGGTTCAGAGAGCACTGTCTTTGCTTCACAAAGTCCAACCTGACTCCTGTTTCTTCGCGTTTTGCGTTGAGATTTTTAATGTCAACAGTCACAGTGTACTTCCAGCTTTGAGCCACTAGAGAGCCGCATGCTGGGGAGCCAGCTCCTGATTTATGGAGCACGAATGTGTCAGCCAATTAACTATGGTGGTGAAAGGCTTCTAATTCGGAGCAGACAGAAAAGCAACGTAATTGGAAAGCAGATCTTAAGTGTGGAGAAAGCAAAAATTGCTGCAACTTGCAATAAATCAAGGTAATTTCTCAGGAAAATTACAGTGAATGCAGGATGGTAACTTGTGAAATCAACCTCAGTCAATACCAGCAATGTGGTTTCCCAGCCTGATAATTCCTTAATCCCTCTCGTATATGAAAAACGTATTAATAACTCCAATCATTGCCAAAGATAATTAAATATTTAAGATATTCTTTTAACTAGTCGGCCAACAGAGTATGACTGCCAGGTACAATCTGAGTCTCAACATGGACAAGATGAAGGAGATGATTGTGGACTTCAGAAGGATCGGGGACGACCACCCTCCACTACACATTTGGCCCTTTTACACAGAGATCCCACTAAATTGGCAAGTCAACAACCCGTGTTTAAAGCCACATCAGGTGGGATCGGAGCGTTCACACTGAAGCCAAAAAAGCCGGTTCAGTGTGACCTTTGACATAGGGACCTGGCATCCCATTGCAAAAGGAGGCGGGACCTACAGCATTGGCACCCCGGGAAGGCGGGTAAGCCTTTTTACACAGGAGCTGATGTGAAACTCATCAGCTCTGATACCACCTACCTTCGCGAGCAATTACCAGAATGAAAATGACCCGCCCCCCCAATCCCATCCCACGTTCGTCATGTTCACACAGGAAAGTGAAGCAGTTAAATGGTGGTTAATTCCCATTTTTTAAGGGCAGTGTAAAAGGGCCATAAGTGTGTTCTCAACAGAGATTTGTAGAGTTGCAATTGAATAGTTTATTGTCACATTCCAAGATACGGTGAAATGTTTGGCATACTATCCAGCTACGTCTACCTACACCTAGTAAACTAGGTGGCACAAGAATAAAAGTGAAGCTGTGAAGGATAGTGAAAAAGAGCAGGAAATTGTGTAAAGAGAAAGGTACCATTAAACAGAGCAAGGCATCATCTTGCAATCCGCTCCGGAGCCCCCGAGGTCCGAGCCTTCTCCAAGGCGACTGCCTCGCCTCTGACAGACAGTTTGATTCAGTGAGATGCCGCCGTCCGACTGAGGAATGCTAATTGGATGAGCTGCCTCCTGTTCATTACAATTGTTGACGTGCTTTCATTACACGTCAACCATTATGACATGCCGAAGATAATTTATTTTGACTGCAGCATTTTTCATATTGCTTAAGCTCTGGGAATGACTCTCCGTTTCAAGATGGCCCCTCACCTTTCGCAAAGTGAATTCCATAATCCGAGGGGCAGAATTGGGCCATTCGGCCCATCAAGTCGAATCACAGCTGGGGTACTTTTTCTCAACCCCATTCTCCTGCCTTGTTCCCAGAGCTTGCCTAGATACCGGTTAAATGTTATGAGGATCTCTCCTTCAATCATTCGCTCAGATGTTGCTTCAAGATTCCAAACGCCTTTGGGTGAAGAAGGTCTTCCTCAAACCCCATCCCATTTTAGACACCCCTGAGGTGAGGAAGTAGGCCCCACATAATTTTGGCAGCTCTGTTAAGTTCCCCCTAAACCTCCTATGTTCCACATTTTTTTTTTTTTTCAGACTTATTGTCAGAGTACATATTGGACACCACACAACCCTGAGATTCTTTTTTCCTGCGGACGAGGTAGAATTACCACATACTGATAGTCCAAAAAAACTGCACACGATGTACACATGTAAACAAATAAAGAAATGTCAATAAACTGTGCAATACAGAGAGAAAAAAAATCAAAAAAGTGAAAAAATACGAGTCCTTAAATGAGTCCCTGATTGAGTTTGTTGTGGAGGGGGAGCAGCTGTTCCTGAACCTGGTCGTGTGAGTCTTGTGGCACCGAGACCTCTTTCCTGATGGAAGCAGCGAGAACAGAGCATGTGCTGGGTGGTGTGGTTCCTTGATGATTGTTGCTGCTCTCTGACAGCAGCGTTCCCTGTCGATGTTCTCGTTGGTGGGGAGGGTATTGCCTGTGATGTCTTGGGCTGTATCCACTACCTTTTGCAGGACTTACGCTCTGGGGTATTTGTGTCCCCAAACCAGACCATAACGCACTTTCCACCACACATTTGTAGAAGTTTGCCAGGGTTTCTGATTGCAGGGAAGACAATCCCAAACTCTCCAGTCTTTCCCCAGAACTGAAACCCTCCATTGCAGGCAACGTCCAGGTGAGTCTCTTCTGCACCATCTCCAGCCCAACCACATCCTACCTGCTGATTGGCAACCAGGAAAAATACCTGCATGGACCCTACTACAACAGGAGGGATATATTCTTGCATCCAGCCCCCAGATAAGGAGAGGATTGGATGTGATGTCTCCACAATTCAGTGGTCTGGGGCTTGGGGTGAATTCAGGGGATGCCAGAACCTCTGAGATAGAGGAAGTGATTGATAAGGAGGTGAACATCAGCTGATGGTTTGTGGATTAAACTCTTTGTTCCTCCTCTTTTCAGTTCAGTTCGATGACGTTGACAAGGATCGCCAGTCTCCGTCCAAGGAGGAGAAGATCTGGCAACACCATCGGCTGTCGGGGCCCAGCTTGAAGTCGCTGAAGCACCAGAGCTTGGAGCTTAGTGGACCTCTGGGGGAGAGGGTGGAGCCCGACCTGCCCCTCGTCAGTCAGATGTGAGTACCTAGCCGTGTTCCTGTGACTGTGTCTCTGTTCATGTGTGTGCATCGGTGTGTGAGACAGTGTGTTCCCATTTGCATGTGTGTTGATGTATCTGGGTCAGTGTGTGTGTGTGTAGGTGTGTCTGGGTCAGTGTGTGTGTGTGTTGGTGTGTCTGG
Organism: Narcine bancroftii; assembly: GCF_036971445.1. Classification (NCBI taxonomy): domain Eukaryota; kingdom Metazoa; phylum Chordata; class Chondrichthyes; order Torpediniformes; family Narcinidae; genus Narcine; species Narcine bancroftii. The sequence goes on along the minus strand of NC_091479.1, from coordinate 8,961,727 downwards.
GTCAGTGAGAGTGTGTGTGTGTGTTGGTGTGTCTGGGTCAGTGAGTGTGTGTGTGTCTGGGTCAGTGAGTGTGTGTGTGTCTGGGTCAGTGAGTGTGTGTGTGTCTGGGTCAGTGAGTGTGTGTGTGTCTGGGTCAGTGAGTGTGTGTGTGTCTGGGTCAGTGAGTGTGTGTGTGTCTGGGTCAGTGAGTGTGTGTGTGTCTGGGTCAGTGAGTGTGTGTGTGTCTGGGTCAGTGAGTGTGTGTGTGTCTGGGTCAGTGAGTGTGTGTGTGTCTGGGTCAGTGAGTGTGTGTGTGTCTGGGTCAGTGAGTGTGTGTGTGTCTGGGTCAGTGAGTGTGTGTGTGTCTGGGTCAGAGAGAGTGTGTGTGTGTCTGGGTCAGAGAGAGTGTGTGTGTTGGTGTGTCTGGGTCAGAGAGAGTGTGTGTGTTGGTGTGTCTGGGTCAGTGTGTGTGTGTGTGTTGGTGTGTCTGGGACAGAATGTGTTTGGTGGGTCAGTGTGTCAGGGTCGGTGGGACACGGGGTCGGTGGGACACGGGGTCGGTGGGACACGGGGTCGGTGGGACACGGGGTCGGTGGGACACGGGGTCGGTGGGACACGGGGTCGGTGGGACACGGGGTCGGTGGGACACGGGGTCGGTGGGACACGGGGTCGGTGGGACACGGGGTCGGTGGGACACGGGGTCGGTGGGACACGGGGTCGGTGGGACACGGGGTCGGTGGGACACGGGGTCGGTGGGACACGGGGTCGGTGGGACACGGGGTCGGTGGGACACGGGGTCGGTGGGACACGGGGTCGGTGGGACACGGGGTCGGTGGGACACGGGGTCGGTGGGACACGGGGTCGGTGGGACACGGGGTCGGTGGGACACGGGGTCGGTGGGACACGGGGTCGGTGGGACACGGGGTCGGTGGGACACGGGGTCGGTGGGACACGGGGTCGGTGGGACACGGGGTCGGTGGGACACGGGGTCGGTGGGACACGGGGTCGGTGGGACACGGGGTCGGTGGGACACGGGGTCGGTGGGACACGGGGTCGGTGGGACACGGGGTCGGTGGGACACGGGGTCGGTGGGACACGGGGTCGGTGGGACACGGGGTCGGTGGGACACGGGGTCGGTGGGACACGGGGTCGGTGGGACACGGGGTCGGTGGGACACGGGGTCGGTGGGACACGGGGTCGGTGGGACACGGGGTCGGTGGGACACGGGGTCGGTGGGACACGGGGTCGGTGGGACACGGGGTCGGTGGGACACGGGGTCGGTGGGACACGGGGTCGGTGGGACACGGGGTCGGTGGGACACGGGGTCGGTGGGACACGGGGTCGGTGGGACACGGGGTCGGTGGGACACGGGGTCGGTGGGACACGGGGTCGGTGGGACACGGGGTCGGTGGGACACGGGGTCGGTGGGACACGGGGTCGGTGGGACACGGGGTCGGTGGGACACGGGGTCGGTGGGACACGGGGTCGGTGGGACACGGGGTCGGTGGGACACGGGGTCGGTGGGACACGGGGTCGGTGGGACACGGGGTCGGTGGGACACGGGGTCGGTGGGACACGGGGTCGGTGGGACACGGGGTCGGTGGGACACGGGGTCGGTGGGACACGGGGTCGGTGGGACACGGGGTCGGTGGGACACGGGGTCGGTGGGACACGGGGTCGGTGGGACACGGGGTCGGTGGGACACGGGGTCGGTGGGACACGGGGTCGGTGGGACACGGGGTCGGTGGGACACGGGGTCGGTGGGACACGGGGTCGGTGGGACACGGGGTCGGTGGGACACGGGGTCGGTGGGACACGGGGTCGGTGGGACACGGGGTCGGTGGGACACGGGGTCGGTGGGACACGGGGTCGGTGGGACACGGGGTCGGTGGGACACGGGGTCGGTGGGACACGGGGTCGGTGGGACACGGGGTCGGTGGGACACGGGGTCGGTGGGACACGGGGTCGGTGGGACACGGGGTCGGTGGGACACGGGGTCGGTGGGACACGGGGTCGGTGGGACACGGGGTCGGTGGGACACGGGGTCGGTGGGACACGGGGTCGGTGGGACACGGGGTCGGTGGGACACGGGGTCGGTGGGACACGGGGTCGGTGGGACACGGGGTCGGTGGGACACGGGGTCGGTGGGACACGGGGTCGGTGGGACACGGGGTCGGTGGGACACGGGGTCGGTGGGACACGGGGTCGGTGGGACACGGGGTCGGTGGGACACGGGGTCGGTGGGACACGGGGTCGGTGGGACACGGGGTCGGTGGGACACGGGGTCGGTGGGACACGGGGTCGGTGGGACACGGGGTCGGTGGGACACGGGGTCGGTGGGACACGGGGTCGGTGGGACACGGGGTCGGTGGGACACGGGGTCGGTGGGACACGGGGTCGGTGGGACACGGGGTCGGTGGGACACGGGGTCGGTGGGACACGGGGTCGGTGGGACACGGGGTCGGTGGGACACGGGGTCGGTGGGACACGGGGTCGGTGGGACACGGGGTCGGTGGGACACGGGGTCGGTGGGACACGGGGTCGGTGGGACACGGGGTCGGTGGGACACGGGGTCGGTGGGACACGGGGTCGGTGGGACACGGGGTCGGTGGGACACGGGGTCGGTGGGACACGACCTTCTCAGCGTGATGTAGACGGTGCCCTGTGGAGTGGTGACCAGTAACATATGGTCACATTTAACACCCGCTTGGAACTCGTCAGTGAAGGAGGCAGGATTTATGTGAAATCAATGCATCTCCTTTCGCCTTACAGCTGGTACCACGGAGCCATCAGTCGGACAGACGCCGAGAATCTCCTGCGCTTGTGTAAAGAGGCCAGCTACCTGGTCAGGAACAGTGAAACCACCAAGAATGATTATTCCCTCTCTCTGAAGTAAGTGCCCAGCTTCGGGACACAGCCAAGGTGTTGGGTCCTCAGAATTGAGGGGATTTGACCTGTCTAGACAGCTTGGGGAAAATGCTGACTCCGTGTGAGATGACGGTACGTACCACAGAGTGATGCCAACTGTCTGGTCTCCTCAACCAGGGGGGTGGTGGTAGTCAAGGATGGGGTGGGGGGGCAGGAGAGAAAAGGGGGCTGTGTAAGTAAATTGGAATTGAACAATTGATGGGTCTGAAAAGGTAACTTCTGCCCTCGGGAGCATTTTAAGGGAAAGGTAGTTCATGTGATGTCTGATGGTAGTCACTGGCTACAAATATTGCAACTCCCTGCAATTGCTGCATCCAAATTATCTCGGATAATTTCCTTTCTGTACATTTGTAATGTCAACGTGTCACGCTTGACTTGCAGTCGTTCAGCAGTGGGGTTCCTGTGGCGCCGTTCTTTGTACTCCTCCGCAGGGAGGTTCCTGCAAGTGACGGAAAATTTCTTCAGAAATGCTGGTGGAACTTAGCAGGTCTCGTAGGAGGAGGCAAAGATGTACAATACAGCTCCACCTTGGGCTCCCGGCAGGAGAGAGGACATGGGGCCTCGTTGGGCAGGTGTCGGTGATCGGCGGCGGCCAACATTTTATTGTTGAATATTTTAATGCTTAGAAAGCTTTTCCTTGTTGTTTAACCACAGATACTGCTGTTGCTACTGGGCTGTCTTTAAAAAAAAAAAATGACCAGTTCTCTGAAAAAACTGTGTATCCAGTCCCAGCCACTTTGGATAATCGGAGTTGTACTGTATAACTGATATTTCGGGCCTTCGGCCTTCTTCAAAGTATAAGTAAAAGCAGGTGGACAGCTGAATTAAAAGGTAGGGGAGAATGGTCAGGGGGCGGAGAACAGATCAATAGATATGATGGGACACAGAGAGAGGAAAGATGAGAGTGGAGAGTGGGATGGTTGGCTCTTTGAATATAGAGATGGGGAAAAGGAGACGTAAAGAAAGAGAGAGAGAGAGAACTGGGGGAAAGGATAGATTGCAGGGGAGGGGTCTCTAATGGAAACTGGAGAAGTCGATGTTAATGGCATCTGGTTGGCATTTGCCCAGATGTTGGTCCTCCAATATTTCTGGCAGTGCATGAAACCACGGACAGACACGTCAATGAGGGAATGGGATTGGGAATTAAAATGGGAGAACCCTGCTATTGCAGTAGAGAGAGCCGAGGTGCTCAACCATGAGATCTCCCAATCTGCGTCCAATCCTTTCTTTGTTCTTGCTTTACCTGCCAATGTGAGGACAAGCCGCTTAACCATGGGTTTACGTCAACCCTTCCCATGTTGAGTGAATTCCCTAATTCCCATCCTGTGATGCCTCTATTCCTTCGCTGCGGATGCTTTCTCGTCCTTCCACAGTTGATGGCTGGTACATAAATAGAATTAAATGTGTGTGAAAATATTAATATTTGGTGCAGTCATTTATCTCGAGGTTCGATGCACAGATTAACAAGGAGAGCAGTTCTCAGTGTTATTAGAGAAGTGGAATTGCATTACTGTCTGCGATACTTCCCAGAGACCGGCAACTGATCAGTTAGCATTTTCCCAGAAGGCAACACATCTCATTTACCGTACTGTCTGCCAGAGCTGACCATTTGGCCCCGTGTTGCTTTGAGGTGCTACACGAGTGCTTGTACATTCCCATGCTTGTTGCTTTGTTGCTGGTAAGCTAAATGTGACATGAGAGTGTCCTGGTAGAAATCGAAAGCCTATCTGCAGAGAACCAGGGGAGGAGATATCACGCCACTACTGAGGGAGGCAGGAGAGTCCCCGTCTTCTGCTCTCACTCCACTCCACCTCCCACCATCACAAACCATCCCCTGCTGTATGCTCCTCCAACACAATTACTTTGGGCTCAGTTCTTCCTACAGTGAGTCTTCAGAGAGATTTAGATTCCCCGAGGTGCCACAGAGGTTAGTAACACTCAGGAGATTAATGCTGATCTGCTGCTTTTTCTTCAGGAGAGCTGTTT